>NW_003852462.1:5608837-5616683 GCF_000181295.1 Otolemur garnettii
CCGGCCCGCGCTCCGGCCCCGGCCCCGCCTCCGACCCGACCCCCGCCCGGCGGCCAGAGCCTCCGGGCCTGGCGCTGGAGACTCAGCCTCCTCTTCCCCAACAAGAGCAGCAAGGCGCAGAAACTTCCTCCTACCTCGGCGAGCGGGGAGAGGGCGCCCGTGGGGCTGGGGCCCTTACCGGGCTGCTCGGTCTCCAGCCCACTCTCCCGACGGCAGCACCCGGGCCACACGTCCACTGCCCCTGCCCTGGGACCCCCAGTGCGCAATGGGGAGGCAGGCCCCGGCGACCTCCGTGCTCCCTTCCGGGCTGCGACTGTGGGCGGCCACTCCGCCAGGCCCAGGCATTAGCCTGTGCTTCGCAGGGCGCCGCCGTTTCGTTTCGTTTCACAACTAAATCACAGCGGAAGCTTCCCAACCAATAAATCACCTGCCCACCAGGAAGAGCGGCCCTCCCACTCCCAGTGTTTGAGACCGGCCAGGCAAATTCAGCGAAGGGTCAGACTTGGCCTGCAAGTCTGGTCTGCAGTTTCCTAGTGGAGGCTTTGCGCTTCTGGATTTTACCCTTTTAAAAATATGACTCATCATTGTCAGTGTTCAATGTAATTCCTATGGTTCGAAGGAGAAATCTGTTGAGGTACAAGAAAGAAGCAATTTCTGCTCTATTCTGAAGGGGAGTGACCTCTGTCGCTTGACACAAGTATCCTTCATGTGAGCAACAGGCATCCTGGGCTGGGTGCACCTGGCATATCCTCAAGAGAGACAGGGGAAAGAGAAGGCCCTGCCCTCAAGGAGCTCCAGTCCAGCCAGGGAGGCACCGCAGGTAAACAGATCAATCTTGGGGCCTGCAGGAAAAGCAGCAGAGGAACAAAGGGTGGTTGGTGGGTGGAGCTAGGAGGAAGAAGCAACTTACTCTGCCTGTTGATGTCTTAGAGGCAGTGACAAGGAAGAGCAAGAGCCTGCCAGGTGGGCTCTAGCAGGACTTGAAGCAGAGAAGTCAGCCAGGAAAGGAATACAGAAAATTCTGGGAACTACGAGGAGGACAGGGTGTGCAGAATAAAGTGCCAGCAGATAAGACTGAGAAGGCAGGCAGATCAGGTTGCAGGGAGACTTTCAGGCCATGTGGAAGGGTGGTGATCCTAACTTCAGCCAGCAGAGACATTGAGCTATGAGCTTTCTATGAAAAGACTGGATGAGGACTGCTCCAGTGGCAGTGTGGCCTAAGGATAGATTAGGGACAGCCCAGTTAAAGGGTCTGGTGACACAGCCCAAGTGAGACATACACAACCTCCATCATCAGAACTCTTGCTTCTTAATCCATTCTTTAAGTATTTGGGTATTTATTGAGCACCTAGCACTTGCAAGGAGTTTTTTAAAAATGATAAAGATAGCCAAAGACCTTTATTAGTCTGTGATTCATTTTTAGCAGGTAAGATAAATGTGTGAAGCCATTAAGAATACTCTGAGACGTCAGCCAGCCACAGCCCATCAAGGCAGCAAGGCAGGAGAGCTAGAGTAAGTGGTCTGGGGCTGGATGGAGAAGGATGGGCACCATGGCAGGGATGGAGGGGGTTTGGAGGGCCCTCCCTGAAGGACAGAGGTCGAGGCTGGGAGGCAGGCTGTGGCAGTTAGAATTTACCTGCAGTTGCGGAGGGTGATCTGGCCTAACCGTGAAACACCAGGACCATGCGATCTGAACATGGGCTTGATTGCCAAGTGACGTATAACAGGTGGGCTAGAAGTGGCCACACAATGGAGGCAGCATGTGCAAAAGACTGGTTCTCAAACATCAGAGAATCAGAGTTGGACACGTGAGTGCAGATCCTGTTTCTTCTATTTATTATCATGTAATCCTGTGAACAGCATCCATTCAACTGAGAGTCCCTGAGCACCTACTATACACTGGAAGCCTCATACGTACTAATTCAAACCCTGTACAACCTAAGCAGCAAGTACTATTATTATCCCCATCTTACAGAAAAAGATGCTGAGGCCAGAATTCAAACTAAGCCCCCTAAAGCCATGCACTTCACTGCCACGCTCTCTGTAAAATGCAGGTAAGAGTACAGTGGTCACCATTTGCTGACATGGTATCATTACCTATAACTCTGTGCTTTCCTCTTTGACCCAGTATCAAATCACCAAGTCCTCAGTATTCTTCCTTAGAAAGGTCTCTCGATGCCCTTCTTTCTTGCCCATGCTAATGCTAGTGCCAGGCCAGGCCTTTATCCCTCTATCAAGCCATTTACAAGCCACTGCCAAGGAATTTTCAAAGCTACAAATTTTGTCATTAGTCCCATACCATCTTGCCCGTCCCCTCCTTAAGAGTAGTACTGTGACCTTTGTAGGACGGTGCTTCCACACCTTAGCCATGAATTCAAGGCCCTCCAGGATCCTATCCCTACCTTTAGCCATATGTCCAGTAATATCAACTGGCCTACACTCGGACCTTTTTATGAACTTCAGTGTCTGAATAAGATACCTACAGGTTCACCTCAAATCCCTCCCACTGCAAAATACAACTTCTCTGACCAATCTCTCTCATTTATTTATTTGTATAAGGCCTGGTTGACCCACAAAGTCCACAAACTCTGAAAAGATAGGAATTGTATCTTCTACCACTTCACCTGGTTCACATACCCTAATTCTCTATCCAACATGCAACTTCTAAATGTTGGCATCTCCCCAAAGCTTTGTTCTAGACTTTCTGCTCTCCAAACTCCCTCCTAATATGATCTGCATTGATCCCTGGGCTCTAAATAGCTACCAAAATTCTCACCAGCATTTTCAAGGCTAAATCTATGGTCTAAGTCACTGGGAACACTTAATGGAATGTTCCACAGCATCTCAAACTAATTACTTACAGAAACATGAATTTGGTGTCTGGTGTAAACACAGACCACCATTGTTGTCAGTGTGTATGAATGACAATGCTATCAAGCATTGCAAAGCACCCATGGACCCACTTACAAAAAAAAAAAAAAGGAAGTAAAAGCTTCATGTGGCCTGTTCTGTTACTTCTCTATGGAAAGCCACAAGGCCTCAAAACCAGCAAAACACCTGCTTCTCAGAGACCAGCCTCTACCTTGTGGTTTACCAGAAATGTAGAGTAGCCTTGAAAACTGAAACAAAGACAACCACTTATCACTATCAATAGTTGAACTATGTCAATATGTCGGATAGGTTAGTGAGGCAGCAGCCTCTTTTCCCTCTATGTATTAATCTCTCTTCAAATGAAGACCTTGAACACTTTAAGTTTTTAAAACCTTAATTTAATAATGAACACTATCAACTTATATATAAATAGGTACTATAAGCCCTGAATCAAAGTCGATGGACATAGTCAATAGCCTTCTGGTAGCTGAGCTGGAATTGAGCATTGCTACTGCTGAAATTCAAGGCCTCATGAATGGTGACTACATCCGTTAGCTTTTCTGTCCATCAGAATGTACAGATATCAGAATACTATAATGCCAAGGGTGAAGGAAGAAGAATGCGTTCACTTAAAAGGCAGTAAGGGCCAAGCATGGTGGCTGATGCCTGTAATCCTAGCACTTTGGAAGGCTGAGGAGGGAGGATCCCTTAAGGCCAGCAGTTCCAGACCAGCCTAAGCAAATAGAAAAATCAGCCAAGTGTGGTAGCACATATTTATTATCCCCAGCTACTTGGGAGGCTGAGGCAAGAGGATTGCTTGAGCCCAGGAGTTTGAGGTTGCTGTGAGCTATAATAATGCTGCTGCACTCTGGCCAAGGCGACAGAGGGAGACTCTGTCTCAAACAAGCAAATGAATAAATAAAAAGGAGTGAGTCACTCTGGCTTAGCCCCTGCTACCAGGGCACGGCACTGGCACACAGCCCGCTACTCTCAACTGTCTTCAGGATACTGGCGCTGCTTTTGCCTGCCCTACCTGTGTGCTCCTTAAACACAAAATAAGTACTTTTCTGCTTCTGTGTCCCCAGAGCCAGGTGAGACCTATGTATGTAAATACATACTTACATACTTACTTGTATGTATATTTATGACAAGGAGATTGCTATTTGCTTAGTGTTACAACTTAGCTTATGACTGTGTTCCAGTTTTTAGGCAAATTGATACAGTGTTCCACTACTGAGCTGTGGGTAGATAATCATCAAGTTTTAAAACTTAAGTAATTAACATACTAACTTACAAAGTTTCTCTACTAACTAGTAGAGAAAATTTAACTTCTTGCTTTAAAAAAGGGAGTTACCTAAACTCGGTATTATTAAACTTAAGTTTTAATTGAATCTGGAAAGCTCTATTTCTCTCTCTCTTTTTTTTGTTGCAGTTTTTTTTTTGGCAGGGGCTGGGTTTGAACCCACCACCTCCGGTGTACGGGCCGGCGCTACTCCTTTGAGCCACAGGCGCTGTCCCCCCCACCCCCTTTTTTTAGACAGAGTCTTACTCTGTTGCCCAGGCTAGATACAGTGTTGTGGTATCCTCATATAATGGTGTGTTCTTTGGAGCCTCTGATCGGAGATGCAGGATTCAATCTCCTGGAGGAGCACATTGAAGCGAACTACCATGTCTGAGCAAGGGGAGCTTATCTCCTACACTCATAGCTCACAGCAACCTCAAACTACTGGGCTGAAGTGATCCTCCTGCCTTAGCCTCTAAGTAGCTGGGACTACAAGTGCCCACCACAATGACTGGCTAATTTTTCTATTTTTAGTAGAGACAGGGTCTCCCTCTTGCTCAGTCAGGCTGGTCCTCAAACTCCTGAGCTCAGGCTATCCACCCACCTAGACATCCCAGAGAGCTAGGATTACAGGTATAAGCCACTACCCCTGGCCTCTATTTTTCATTTCTTGTACAGTGGAAAAAACACAAGATTCAAACTCATAAATTGTGGGATCTAAGTCTGCTTCTCCTGTTCCATAAAGGAAATTTTGACAAAGCTGTTTAGATGTACCCATTTTTGAAATAGGAGACACTTGACAGGAATAAAAATAATCAGGTCAAACTGCAATAACAGTATCTCTTAACTATTAATGTATTCTTACTTCCTTGTGCTACTGCTGAGCCTGCCCTAGCTGCAGCCCCCAAGCCCTTTGCCTGCAGGCAAGGGATGCCTCACTGGCCTGCCCAGATGCTGATCCTCCTCTCTGCACTCAGGAGGTAGAAGGCCTGGTGCAAGCAGCTTCCCCATTTGTATCAATGAGTACAAATAGCGTAAACTTTCACATGCACCATGCTATGTAAACAGTGAGCGAGGCAACACCAAACACGACTATACCGAGCACTACAAGGTGCCAGGCACTATCTTCAAGACTCTACATGTGCTAACATGTTTAATCATCACAAAAACCTTACAAGGCAGAGAGTACTACTATTCCATTTTACAGATGGGTAGGCTAGGGTGCCAGCCACATGTACTGGAGCTGGCGGATTTGAATCCAGCCCAGGTCTGCCAGACAACCATTTTACAGATGGGAAAACTAACCACGGATGTCACCAAATCCTTGAAACACGGTAAGAGGGTCAAGGGTGACAAGTATAAACAACTGGGGAACCTCGGGACTGTGGTGGGGCCTTGGAATGGAGACAAGGGTACAGATTAGGAATGCAATGGAGTGGCTGTTGCTTGTGTTTATATTTCAAGATATTGTTTTCCCCCAAACCCAAAAGTAGACAGATAGCACTGGGCTGACAGAATAAAGTGTACTATGTGCTTTATCCAGCTGTGAGATTCCCAGCATGGCTCATCCTAGTGCTGTCCCAGGCACTGGATCTGACCAGAGAGCAGCAGAGAGGGGCTAAGCCACAAAAACAGCAAAAAGATACCTCTGCATTAACCCCTGGCTGAGTGCTTTCAAAATTAACTCCCTCTGGTGAATTTTAACTAGTGTATCACAGTCAGAAACTCACTGTGACTTCTGAAAAGCGACGTGTACTCAGTCCTCTTACATAACTGTTTGGAAAACACTGTAGGTATTAAAATGATTCCTACTGTGAAAATGGCTCCTTCTGCTCTACCCTGTTTTCTGCAAAAAGTTTTATGTTAATAACTTACTGGTTCTCAGGGGACTGAAGAGCAGGCGTATCTGCAAGTAAGCCACTACAGCTCCCCCCACAGAGACACAGGCGGGGAGTAAAAGAGATCTGAGGCTCTGCGGAAGGCAGGGAGCAGCAGAAGCAGATCAGAGGTGCGTCCTAAACGTGGTCCTATGTTAAGGAGGGGGTGGAATGAAGAAAGGAACATAGTACCAGGCAGAAGAAACAGAACATTTATACTACACGATGCCTTCCTGTTTGGCAGCAGCTCTAGACAGACCACTGGATGAGAATCTTTTGCATTTCAACCATATAATCTTTACAGATTCCTATCACCACACACCTAAAACACATTTTCTTCTGGAGGTTGACTGTTGATATGCCTTTGAGATGTAGTGTATTTAACACATTAATGAAAGATGACCTAAGGCATCACTTCTTTGGTAACCAGCGCCAGAACGAATTTGCCTGGGAGGAGACTTGCCAGCAAGCCACGGTGGGCATTTCCAAATTTCCAGCATATGCTGCTCCTGATTTTTGATTACAATTTAAATATACTTTGCATTTACTAGTGCTATTTCAGGGTAATTAGTTAATAGTTTAATTAAACTAGTTACAGGTAAAAAGACAGCAAATGGGACCATTTGAAATGATGATTCTTAAATCTCTCTCTAGAACCAACCCTTTGCCCGAGCTCAGACTTGAACCTGCACTCTATGTTCAGTGTAACATCCCCTGGACATCATAACCTCAATATGGACATCGATGGGTCCACAAAGCAGCCCAGTCATCAGCCCAGAGAAAAAACTGAAATAGTTTAGTGTTTCTCAAGTTTCCCAGGCTCTCAGGCCTCTATGCAGAGTGGGAGTTGTGGTGTCGGTAGCACATGTAGACTGTTACAGTTTGCTGTCCAAGATAGGTATCTCAGAGCCCATTCTACAGATAAAGAAAAGGAAGCTTAGGTAAATCAAATACTATGCCCCAACCCATACCTAGTCACAGTCAGGGTCAGGGTTCCAGTCCAAGTGTAACAACAAAAGCCAGGCTAACAGTAACAGAGCCATGCTTAGTGCAGTGCATGTGAGGCACTACAGCTCATGCCATGGAGGTCACACATGGCCTACAGGTGACCCAGTGCTACATGAAGAAGGTCCCTCCAGGCCCACTCTCTTCCTCCTGACACCCACTGAGGTGCAGGCCTATTCATCTCACCTTGCTATTAGCATTGACTTTTTCTTGTGTCTACTTCCTGCATGTCCCTTAAACATCTTCCTGCACAACCCTCCCCATCCCCTTTATCTAAAAAGCTTTTCCTCAAACGCTGGATTCTTACAAAGTATATTCACCTACAATCTCATTGGGTAATAAATCCTCTCATAAATGTCCTATCCACCTCACAGCCTCTAGGGCCCAATCTGGTCCTCAGAGTGCTGTAAAGGGCAGCCGGGCAATATTATGCCTGTTGGATGGTGGAATGGATGTTGGTTTGGGGCCTGGAGTTTCCCCCCAAAACACAAATATATGTTTGGTGGGATGGAAACACAATTTCTGATTACTGTTTTATACGTATATATACGTTATATATATATCTATAACTAGCTATATATATAACTATTATATATATAGTTAACTATTATATACTATTAACTAGTTATATATATTATATATGTAATTATATATAATTATTATATTTTATATATATATTTTGTAGGAGTGTAGAAGTAAATGAGACTTCAAAAAAGGGTTAAATCCTTGGAGTCTAGGTAGAAAAAACATTCTTTTGTATCTATTCACATCAGAAATTAAAGGGTGTTACACTTTTTTTTTTTTTTTTTTT
>NW_003852462.1:5616917-5649418 GCF_000181295.1 Otolemur garnettii
GGCTGGATTCGAACCTGCCACCTTGGGTGTATGTGGCTGGCGCCTTAGCCACTTGAGCCACAGGCACTGAGCCGGGTGTTACACTTCTTAAAGTGTTACACCTACTTGAAAGGAAATTTCAAACATAAAGACCCAAACTTAAAGTCTTAAAGCAAAAGTAGACGGCAGAGAGTGTACGCTGCGTATCCATAGCTGCGTCCCTTGTGTTGGTCACTAGCCCTCTCTCAGGGCTTCTGTGTCCCTGGGTGGAAGGGAGGCATCAGGGCCTCTTCCATCTTCAAAGGCTCACTTGCCAAGCCCTTAGATCCCCAACATGTGCAGTACTGAGTCAGGGTAGCCTCAGTCCTACACAGAGATAGAGGACGGGTAAACTCCTTCCAAAAACAGATCCTGATGCATGATATGTTGTGTCAACTGTCTTGGATACCTTTAATATTGAATAAACTCTAGTTTTAACAAAAAGGACTCATTTCTTAGCCTTGTCCCAAAGATTCTATGGTACTTAGGAGACCAAATCCAAGCTCCCTGGCTAATAGTTCTCCCTAGGGTCAACATGGCCACTGTGTAGCTATCACAGAGAAATAATACCGCAGAGTTCGCTTTCCTCCCTCCTTTCCTCTTCTTTCCAATCTTCTAGAGGCCTGAGAGCAGGACTAAGAACTAGGAAGGGATGTCTGATCTGATCCTGCCCAATTCTTCTAACGTCCTCGATTCATAAGTATCATGACAATGGTCAGCCTGTGGGTGACTGAAAATGCCAGGTCCTTTAGTGTCTGAGGCCGATGAGAGTAGTCCAGCAGTCCTTACTCTCCCCCGACTCCTCTGATGATGGGCCTAGAAATGCCAGTCACCCATCTCCTGCTACATCTGGACTAAGAGTAGAACCAGAACATATCAGAGCTTGAAGGAAGCTTTAAAATATCCAAGCTGATCAAAACTCTCCTTTTGCTGATGAGCACCATACATGATCTAAATCAAATTAAACAAGTTAAAATGCATGCGCCCACAAAATCTTCACATTTGTGACAAACTCTATTTTCTGTATGCTTCCTTCCATATGCTGCTCTTGCAATGTGGTGACAGCACTCCTCCACTGACAGGAGGGTCTCTGTCTCCTCCTCTTGAGGCTAGGTAGACCTTGCATTGATAACTGTCTTAACCAACAGAATATGACAGAAATGAAACCAGCTGACTTCTGAGGCTACATCATAAAAGGCAACACAGCTTCTGCTTGGCTCTTCCTCTCTGGATACTTGGGGCCTGGAACTGCCAGATTAAACAGTATGGCTACCCTGAAGATACTATGTTGGACTGACGTCTAAGGATAGAAGATGGCTCAGAAGCCCCTGCCGTTCTAGTCCACACTTGTGTGAATCTTCCCAGCCCAGACCTGTGAGTGGAGAAGCCTTCAAGATGCCTCCAGTCCCACCCATTACCTGAGGGCAACCTCAACCTCTTGAAAACCTCTCCAAGTCAGAAGTGCACAGCTGAGCGATTCCTAAATTCTTGTCTCACAGAAACTGTGAGAAATAATAAACAGTCATCATTGTTTTAAGCTGTGATAATTTTTATTTACAAGAGTAATTTTTTACATAGAAATAGGGAATTAATAACAGGTTAAGACCAGACCCCATAGTTCACCCTATAATCCTACAATTCTAAGATGCCAAGGTGGCTGTATTGCCTGAGCTCAGGAGTTTGAGGCCAGCTTGAGCAAAAGCAAGACCCCTATCTCTATAAAGAACAAAAAAACTAGGTGGGCATTGTGGTGTGCACCTATAGTCCCAGCTACTGGAGAGGTTAAGACAAGAGGATCACTTGGGCTCATAAGGTTGAGCCCAAGAGACCTAAGTCACTATGAGCTATGACCTGTAGCCTAGGCAACAGAATGAGATTCGGTCTCACAAAACCAAACCAAGTTTATTACTAAAACAACTTAACGTTAACATTAAGATAGCTTTTTTTTTTTTTTTTTCAGAAAGAGCCTCAAGCTCTTGCTCTGGGTAGAGTGCCGTGGTATCACAGTTCACAGCAACTTCCAACTCCTGAGCTTAAGCGATTCTCTTGCCTCAGCCTCCCAAGTAGCTGGGACTACAGGTGCCCACCACAACGCCTGGCTATTTTTTGGTTGTAGTTGTCATTGTTTGGCAGGCCTGGGCTGGATTCGAACCCGCCACCTTTGGTGTATGTGGCTGGTGCCTTAGCCACTTGAGCTACCAGCACTGAGCCAAGATAGCTATTAATTTAAATGAACAAATAAGCAGCCTTCCAATTATACTTCTTCAGACAAGGTGTGTGCCCCATCACTCTATGCAGCTTTTATCTGCTTTAACACTTAGCTCTCATCACCATATATAATATGATGATATGCTATGACATGTCACTGAACATTTGAGAGAAGGAGCTTTGATTTGTTCATAATTCCAAGTACCTAGAGTAGCACCTGACAACATATGACAGGTGACTGACAATCATGGGCTCAATCAACACAGAATATATCCAGAGGTGGTCTGCCTCAGTCTCCCCGCAAGGCTGTCTGACCCCTCATCATTTGCTCTCCAACTTGATTCAGCATCTTCTGATACAGATTCACTATTAAAGTTTCTAACTCTCTAATTACTTCCAACAAAACCATTAGATGTTCTCAGTTCAGATCCACTAAAGCAGTGGTTCTCAATCTTTCAATGCCACAGCCCTTTAATACAGTTCCTGTGCGTCGACCCACTGCACTAAAGGGACCAAGCCATTCCTTCTGTGATGCCAGCTCATCACCCAGAGAACAGCTGATGATTTCCTTTGTCAATATACCTGCGTGCTAAGAACCCTTCCCAAGGCCAGGCATGGTGGCTCGCTCCTGTAATCCTAGCACTCTGGGAGGCCGAGGTAGGTAGACTGCTTGAGTTTGGGAGTTCAGAAAAGCCTCTGCAAGACCAAGACCCTGTCTCTATTAAAAATAGAAAAACTAGCCTCATGGCAGGCGCCTATAGTCCTAGCTACTCAGGAGGCTGAGGCAGAAGGATCACGTCAGCCCAAGAGACAGTGAGCTATGATGATGCCACAGCACTCTATCCAGAACAACAGAGTAAGACTCTCTCTCAAAAAATAATATACAAATAAACCAGAAAATAAAAATGCTTTCCAGGAGGTCTCAAATATCAAATAAAAGTCACTCCATTTCTCATTCAAAGACCACATGGCCAGTGTGGAAAATGGCTTCATGCTGGATGGTTTAAGTTGTAACTGAGCTGACTGGCAAAGGCTATTGAGCTATCCTATGTATCTCTGTCAATGTCCCTATGAATTGAGATGATTATGTTGACCTCATGGAAGTCCTTTCATTATTGCAGTCCTGACAAAAAGTATTGCCGCTGGGTATGGAAAGCACGCATCAATGCACTTTCAAGTCCAATGAGAACTGGCTAGTAAAGCAGTAGGATTAACAGATGTAGAAATTCTGCCAGCTAAATACCTCCTTCTAATTATGGATGGCTATACAGCTACACCCAAATTAAAAATAACTCAGTGTTAATAAGAGAACCCAAAGAGGCATTGGGGCTCCTTCTCTCCCTGCGATATCCCCCTACAGTCTCTACACAAATGCCCCTGTAAAATGACTCATGCATAGGTCACTAAAAAGTTCACCTTCCAATGCCAAAGTAGATCTCAGCACAGGAGGAAAGAGTTATAAGAACGAACTGTGGCTTCCCTGTAAGTTAGAAGGGAACAAGAAATCTTTAGTGAGGAAACCTTTTGCAAAATTTGTAATTCAAAGCATCTACATTAGTGACTGCACAATAAACATAGAGTCTGAGCCAAAAATGTGTGCTAAATACATGAGTTTTAATTTTCTAATCTCTGTATTTTAAAAAGAAACAGATAAAATTAATTTTAATATTTCATTTAACTCAATAGATCCAAAATACAGTACAACTTCCATAGCTGACGACCTCCCTACATGGATCACTGCCTCAAGCTCACCTCATTTTCATGAGGTGAGACTGGACACACACCACACATACGTATCAGTACAGAAGCCTAGTTCCTTATGTTGACCACCTTTGTATGTTGACCAGTTTATTACCGTCCCTTGGGTGGTCAACTTACAGAAATTATGTCTAATCATTTTAACATATAATCAATGTAAAAATTATTAAAAGACTATTTTATGTTCTTTTTTTCCCTACTCAGTCTTTGAAATTCAGTGTGCATTTTACACTGACAGCTATCTCTACTTGGATTAGCACATTTCAATGGCTTGTGGCCGCCACACTGGAAAGCACAGGTCTAGAATAATCCTGGCTTCATTTTTGTAAAACATTAAAACACCTAAGGCATTGGAAGTTTTCTATTAGGGAAGTAAAATAATTATATTGTTAAGAGTTATGGACAATGATATTATACATTCCTAAGACAAATAAAATCATTTCAATGAAGTAAAACCTGTCTTTTAAGATAACTAGACTAAACCCATAAACTGAGGCCCTGTGCTTTGGCTCCTGTCATGGAAGGGGTTCCTGGACTTTGCTTCCCCTTCATGACAACGTGATCTGGGACTGGGCTCCTCATTTAACTCTGTTCACTTAAAGAATGACTGTAGAAAAGAGAGGAAAATCAATTAACTCTTTAGGAAATGTAGCCCAGGATGGGAGTGGAGGGAGTATTTCAATGACAAAAGCCAAACCTCAGTCATAAGGAAGACAGATCCCCATTTAACCAGTGGGCATTACTGTCTTTCTATTAGGGCATCTTGCTTAGTCTCACATTGACCCCACACAGGAGGGCTATCATGTTCAACAGAGTCCCTCCAGGGAGGATCCCTAGATCAGGCACTGGTAATGGGCCCAGCCAGGAGGCTGCTCTGTTGGCTTTTGTTTGGAACAATAGTGCTCCCACGATACCTCACTCTTGATGAAAATATTGGTATTATAATGGGGAGCATGAACACAGCTGTGTGCAAATTATGCACACAGATTAGATCTGTATATTTATAAGGAGTACAAACATACTAATGGTGCATTTACATACACAGTTGGATACAATGGGCTGCATGCTGAGTGGAGTCTGAGTTCAAAAGTATTTCCTTAAAATTTTACAAGAGGAAATGCTCAGGTTGCTGCTAAATCAGGCTGAGACTCATCTGCTCCCTGAATTCTCCCAGAAAGAGAGTCTTCTTCCCTTTCATGTGTAATACTGGAGAAATTATTTAAGACTCTGTGAAGATGAAACCTAATAAAAGAGCTGTTATATCTTACTTTTTTAAAGTAAAATAAATATATGACTATTTCACAATGTAAAAGATGAATACACGTAAAAAGCAAGGCCTACTAAAACACCTGTTAAAATAGCATGTACTAAGGTAGAGTCTTTTGATTTTTAAAAATGTTGAGACAGACTTTTTCAGTGCAGTTTTAGGCTCATAGCAAATCTAAGCTGAAAGTACAGAGATTTCTCATATACTTGAGTCTTTGGTTTGTTTTTTTTTAAAGCTAATTTTGAAAAATAGGAAGAAGAGCAATCAGCATTTTATGCTTATTGCATTAAATCAAGAACGCAGCTTTGAGGAAAGCTATGTTCTGGTCCCACATTTGATTCTATTAAGACCTTGCAGTTGGCGGCACGCAGGGCACCAGCCACATACACCAAGGGTGGTGGGTTCAAACCTGGCCTGGGCCAGCTAAAAACCAACCAAACAATGATCACTGAAACAATAACAACAAAATAGCCAGGTACTGTGGCAGGCGCCTATAGTCCTAGCTGAGGCAAGAGAATTGCATAAGCCCAAGAGTTTGAGGTTGCTGTTAGCCGTGAAGGCTTGAGACTATCTCAAAAACAAACAAACAAACAAAAAAACCCCAAGACCTTGCAGTTGACCTAGGGAAGCCACTAACATTCCCTGGGCCTGAGTTTTTCATTGGTAAGATGGCTTTCCAAGTACCACAATTTATCACAAAAAGCACTAACTTTTAAAATGTTGAGTGTTCCAGTAAGATAAAGAGGAAAAAAAGGTAATGATCCGAAACTAAGTAAAAATATTAACCTATACGTATTTGGATAGACACATAACAGCAGCCTCATTTTAAGGCTCCAATTTCATTCTTTAAATTTTTTGCAACGAAAAATCCTCCAAACGATATTCTTTTTTATTTTTTCTTGATATGGTCTCTAAAGACTCCTGGTTTGAAAAAGAAAGGGGAATAAAGGGGCCCATTTCTGAGGCTTCGGTTTGCCATGCTTACAGTTCCACCAATAAATCATGTCCCAATCTGGGCTTAGAAAAGCAGTGGCCACGGTTTCATTGCTCCAGCCCCAGGTTGCCAGGCAACCAGTACAAGGGGGAAGTCTGAGAACCGCTGACAGATAGCCAAGTGGCTGAAACAACAGACTTCTCTCTGTTAAAAATGTGTTTCAGAGAGCCACTTGCCCACCTCTGCTCTCTGCTAAACATTACATGATTGTAAAATCAAAATCAAAAGGCCACTGTAATAAAAACACACTTCCTGGTCAATTACTAATTGTTCAAAAGCTGCGGGGAGGCCCAGATCACACGGTGTACGGCAACAGAAATGTGATACTGTAAATGAGATAAAGTCAGCAGCATGTGAGAAACCTGATCTAAATGCGGCTCTGGAGCTGCAATTCAGGGAGCTGGTGCGTGGAGGAAATGGGCTGCCCAAGAAAGCACCAGGAAGAAAATAATGAATGTTAAGATGTTAAAAAAACAAACCAAACAATAGCCAAGAAGCCACAGGTCAAGATTACCTAATAAGAAAACCAAGCACACTCTCATTGTTTTGAAACACAATCTGGAGGCAATGAAAGTCTTCTCCCTCACAGACGGATTTCCTGTGGTAGAGGAGGGGCAAGGAAGGTCAGTGACCTTGGGATCTACCACCATGGTAGTTCTGGGCGGATTCCCTATCTTTAGGGTCAGATAATAACAGGTCTGAGGGTCAAATGCAACATTATTATACCTATGGTGGGTGTCCCATCCAGTAACATGGCCCACAGTCACACTGGGCATCAATTCCACACAGCATCCTTCCGTGAAACCTCTTTATTGGAACTGTAGCTTAGGACTTTGGAAACTATCTGTGGTGTTGGGAAGGGGCCAGAACCCAGAGCACAGATCTTAATCTTTTTTGTGCTAGGGACCCTTTGACAGTCTGGTAAAGCCAGACTTCTAAAAACAGTTTACACATATAAATGCTGGAAATAAAACATATAGGATTGCAAAGGAAAAGCAGTTACATTGAAATCCAGTTATCAACCCATTTGAAAGTATACTAGAGTAATATATGTGCTTTATTAACGCATTAAAGAATAAGACCATGCAGAGATTTCTTTGGGGGGGGTGGGCGTTCTTGCAGGGGTTCTGTTTGGGGAGAGAGGAGTGGTTGTTTTGCTTTATTTTATGTGAGCTCAAATAATAAACTCCTAGAGGGAAAGGTCAGTATCTTTTCTATCACTTAATCTCCAAAGCAACATGTAGTCTGGGTCCCCACCTGGGGCTCCCACACGAATGCTCTCTACACTATTAGCCCAGTTCTGAAAGGGTCTGACTATCCCCGGCTTCTCCCGTCACCCAGAATTGGGCCTGGCACACAAAGTAGAATGTGCAGACACAAAAGTCTATCTTAAGATGCACAGAGCCAAACAGTTCTAAGGGAATTCATTTCCAAACTGATAACTTCCACATATTCTTTCCTAAAAGTTCATCAGCCTGAGAAGGCTCACACTCCCAGAAGGCGCTGTGGCCGCTCTCCAATCTGGAAAGCTACCAGGCAGCACTACCCTAGGGGCATTGAGAAAGGGACAACTGATCACACCCTATTTATTGGTGCCAACTCAGTGCCTAACTGTGGTCAAGATGAGAAACCTCTATCAGATTCTTTCTAACTCTCCACTTTCAACAAAATTGAAGGTGATCTTACTGGAAGTGTCATCTGATGACTGAAAATCATGTCTGATGGCAAATTATAATTTTGGCATCATTATGAAGGAATTCAGATAAGTGAGTGATACTGTAACAAGATTACCATTCTCATCTACTTATTCACATAAATAAGGTTTCTGGCTCCTTACATCTACAAATAAATAAGAATAAAACTGACAGAGGACATGACCTCATTCTAACTACATGTAATATTCATCCAAGAACTAACATGTTTAAAAAGCCCATCCAACTTAGTTTTAATAAAGTATTAAGTAAAAAGTAAAATTATATCAACATTATACTATTCTATGTTGTTTTGACCAATTGTATACTAATAATTATTCCAATAATATAATCTCAAAGAATTTTCTTCTAGCACTTAGAATTTTATTAAAATAGATAACAATATGTACCCAGATTTGAATACATAATACTTTTTGTTTCAGTGAAGTATGAAGGGCAATCTGACATTAGGCTTTCCAGTACTTAGAATAAAGTCTCTAGGAAAGTAGAATAGAAATATAAATTAAAGGAGGAAACAAGATAAGATACATTTGCTTTTTGAAAAAGCTCATTCGTGTAGTTTAAAACTAGACGCAATAATGGTATAAACCACTGTGGTATTTCTTTTTTTTTTTTTTTTTTAATTTTTTTTCACTGTGGTATTTCAAAACCGCTGGATATATTTAAAAGAGTGATGGGACAGTTTTATTTTTAAATGTCAATATTTATAATGTTAGAAATTATATCCTTATGATGAAAAAAATTACATGTCAATTTAAACTTGGGAAAGGGTATATGGCTTTGGGCAAAATCCTTTCAAGGCTTTATGGGAGAAAATTTTTTTAACTTTGTGTCTATTAAGAGAGGGCACAGAAATTCTCTGGAGTGCCAAAACACGCTTCCATATCTCAACTAGATTTATCAGACTCTAGTTTTACCTACTAGAACCACATCAGGGTCACTAAAAACAGAAGATGCTGCACTGCAGCACTGTCCACCAAGGTGCAGACTGTCCTTTACGGGAATTCCAGAGCTAACGACGGAGCTGCTCCGTTCAAGGAGAGGAAAGAGCTCAGAGTCCTCAGTGTGCCCCTAAAGTCCCCAGCACTCTCTGTTCTAGCACCCCAGCCTCAACCCTGCCATACTCAACAATGCCCAAGTGCTTGGATTAAACACCATCTTAAAACAGATTTTGAGGCTTCATTTCAGCTAAGGGGAGACGTGCCGTGTTAAGCTGTGTCTGCAAGGGATTCAGGAAAGAAGGGGCCGGTGGCATTTGTGCCGTACATCAGCTGTCCCAGCTCTAAATCTGAAGCAGGCCCAGCCCTGCTATTCTCTGAACATGTCCTGTGCCCTAATCTCTGCATCTCCGAACAAGATATTTTCACTCTCTGGGGAGCCATTTTTGGCTTGGATTTTTGAGTACTCTACTCACTATCACTGTGACCCTAAGCAAATTTACTTACTATCTTACACTCCTCTTCCTCCTCCTTCTCTATGTCTCCATCTTTCTGTATGCCCCACCGTGGAACTTACCACGATCCACCCGGCACTACCTTTTAGCCACCCATTAGAATATCACCTCCTTGAGGCAGGGAGGGCTGTCTAGGACCATCAGGGAAGCCTCCGCAGGGGACAGGCATTTGATACTGCTGCTGCACAGCGGGAGAGCAGTGGGCAAGTGAGCAGAGCTATAGCTGTATTTACAGGGGCTCCTCACGCTGGCATCACCACCTGACCTCCTCCTCCCATCAGATCAGTGGCACTAGATTTTCACAGAAGCCTGAATCCTGCTGTGACCCGTGCACAGCGCACAGGAGAGATCTAGGTCACAAGCGCCTCCTAAGAACCTAATGCCTGATGATGAGGTGTGCATGTAATGTCCCAAACTGTCCCCTACCCTGCCCCAGCCCCGTGGAAAAACTGTCTTCCATGAAACTGGTCCCTGGTGCCAGAAAGGTGGAGACCACTGTGATAAAGGTTTTCTCAATGACATTTCTTTTTTTTTTTTTGAGACGGAGCCTCAAGCTATCCTCCTAGGTAGAGTGCCATGGCATCACGCTCACAGCAACCTCCAACTCCTGGGCTCAAGCGAGTCTCCTGCCTCTGCCTCCCAAGTAGCTGGGACTACAGGCACCCGCCACAACGCCCGGCCATTTTTTGGTTGCAGCCATCATTGTTGTTTGGCAGGCCCGGGCTGGGGATTCGAACCTGCCACCTTAGGTGTATGTGGCCGGCGCCTCAGCCACTTGAGCCACAGGCACCGAGCCCAATGACATTTCTTATTATCAGTACCTGGGCCTTTCAGAGCTTAAAAAAGCCTAATTATTTAATTAACACTGTGATTTGTTAATCAATGACTTGCCCAAGGTACAGCAACTGGTCTGTTGAGGCACTCAAGCAGGAATCATGTTTACTAACAGTTATATCTTTTCAGCATAAATGCTCTAAAGAAAATTAACTATTTTTCCACTGGGTAGGTTTTCCACAAAGAGAGGAAGAGTTACCTGAGAAAAGCAGAAGTAAGGGCAAGGGTAGAAAGGGAAAAAACCAGAGGCGGTGCCAGAGTTCCTTGGTTTGAAGTGTATCACAGACAGAACAACAGGACGCTGGTCTACAAGCATCCACACAGGAAGTGCGTCTCCCTCCCTGGGCTAGTCTGAGGACAGCCTGAGACCCCAGGAAGCCTTACAGACTTCCCCAAGGCCCGCAGAAGACCGGGCTGCTCTAACTGCAGGGGGCTGGGATTGCAGGACCTGCCCAATACAATCAAGGATGGCTAACAGAGGGAGAAAAATCTTGTGGCCTCATGTTCCTTACAAACAGGAAATGAATCACCCACACATCAAGCTCCTTCATGTCTTTGGTTTGTTTATTTTAGGCCCTTTGGCCTGTTGGATGAAACATACTACACTGAGAAAGCATCAAAGAACATGAAAGCACAGTGACATTTAAAGGGAACTCCATTGGCTAGACAGAGCCTCATTTGGGGTTAAGTCCCAGCTTCTCCCCACCTTCTCCCTCCTGGCCATAGGGAATATTCACCTACAGCTACCATAAGATTACCAGCAAAGGGCGGCACCTGTGCCTCAAAGGAGTCGGGTGCTAGCCCCATATACCAGAGGTGGTGGTTCAAACCCAGCCAGAGTCAAAAAAAAAAAAAGAAAGAAAGAAAGAAAAAGATCACTAGCAAAGATTTTAACAAGAACCAGATTCCTCAGATTGTCTGAGCTCAAGAGTCCAAGACCAGCCTGAGCTAGAGTGAGACTTCATCTCTAAAAATAGCTGGGTGTTGTGGTGGATGCCTGTAATCCCAGCTACTTGGGAGGCTGAGACAAAAGAATCGCTTGAGCCCAAGAGTCTGTGGTTGCTGTGAGCTGTGACTCCATGGCTCTCTACCCAGGGTGACAAAGTGAGACTCTGTCTCCAAAAAAGAGAAAACCAGACTCTCTCTTCTAATCTTTTCCCAATCCAAAAATCATGAAAAAACTTTAGAGAATCTTTTTGGCATTTAAAAATATTCCATTATCATGTCCTATATATGAAGACTGTGTAGACTGCTCTGTCAAAGACAACTACATGACTTGACTTCCACAGAAGAGTTCCCATCTCTCAGCCAAATTCAGTCTGTTCTAAACTCTTAAAAGTTCTTAAGTCCTAACGACATTTATCTGGTCCTGATGATGAACAGTTTACAGGCAATTGAGATACAACCCCAAGATCATCAGACAGGATCAAGTAATGGGGGCACCTCTCAGCCTCCCTATCCCTGAGCCCGAGAGTGACCATCAACAGCACAAGTACCCTCCTTCCAACCCTTGCCCTGCTACTCCTGTCTCGATCCAGATTAAATCTACTTCTGACAAGGGACACCCACCCTAGCAAGTCCCAACTGGCACCTCATTATACCCTGTCCCCCAGAGACCCACGTCCTCTTATGCCCTGTTCTCAAAATGCCCTTGTGCCCCAGTCTCCTGCCTCAGCTTCTGCACATTTTGATCCACACAGCATTCCTTTCGACGCCTCAGTTACAAAGCAGGAAGTTGAGTTCTGCAGCAATCCTGTCTCACCACCTCCTCAGACACAGCCATGTGGGTTCCCTCATCCCCCAATGGCCAAGCCCGCCTCCTCATTCAAGGCCTCTGCACCTCGTAACAGTCCCGCCTTCATTCTGCCTTTTGCCATCACTCTTAGGAACAGGAAAAGGCTTGCCCGTAGCCTTTCTAATACTGTCTGCACCCACCATTCCTGGTGCTCTTTATTCTGACTTAATCATCCTGTGGTAGTCACACCTAAGATAGGAAACTAGAGATTGTCTCTATTTATTATAGCACAGCCACTATGTGTCCCATGAAACCCTTCCTTCTTGAGTGTGACCTCCAGCCCCCAAACTCCCCTACTCCCTTGGTACCAGTTTCTCCAGTTCTCTATGCAGCCCAGGATGCACTATCAGTGATTGCAGCAAAGCAGTCAGCACTCACTGCCTGAGCACCCTGGCCTGCAGCACGTTCTACCTCAGGCTTTCAACTGAGTTTATATCGAGGACAGCCCCACTCCTATCATTCCCCATATTAAAATAGATAAGTATTTAGCCCTCATTTCCCGTGGGACGTACTGTTTATTAAAGCCCTGCCTTACGGTCTATTTCTCTTTGTCTTTATCACCAGCTTGCGGCCATCCTCCTGCCTCCAGTACCGACACTCCCTCAGAGTGACGTCTTCTTGCTCTGAGCTGCGATCCTGGCGTCCTCCTCAGATCCTGGCTCTGCCACCTACCAGCTCTGAGACTGGGGCAAGCGAATTGAATTCTTCAGGTCCAGTGTCCCCAGCTGTGACCTTTCTGTGTAGACCAGGCACTTTCCCATCTTTATTCATCCTTGTTAGACCCACTTGCATCTTCTACAGTCACTCCCAATTCAACACAAACTCTCTTGTTCTCCCCTGAGGTAAGTACTTCTAATTTTACTTTTTTTGTTGTATTTTTTGAGACAAAGTCTCATTATGTCACCCTTGGTAAAGTGTCATAACATCAGAGCTCACAGCAACCTCAAACTCTTGGGCTTAAGTGATTCTCTTGCCTCAGCCTCTCAAGTAGCTGGGACCACAGGTGCCCACCACAGTGCCTGGCTATTTTCTTGTTGCAGTTATTATTGTTGTTTAGCTGACCCAGACCAGACTCAAATCTGCCAGCCTCAGGGCATGTGGCTGGTGCCGTAACCATTGTGCTATGGGTGCCAAGCCTAATTTCACATTTTTATTAATAGTATTACCAACCTTGCTGCCCTCAAACATGAAATCCAAACATTATTTCTAAATAAATAGATAAAGTTTGTTTACTTTCTTTTTCTTTTTGAGACAGAGTCTCATTTTGTCACCTTGAGTAGACAGTGCTGTAGCAACACAGGTCAAAGCAACCTCAAACTCCTGGGCTCAAGCAATCCTTCCTGCCTCAGCCTCCCAAGTAGCTGGTACTATAGACAATAATGGTTTTTAACCTTGTTTTCAAAAAACCAAGGCAAACAGAAAAAATGTCATTTCAATAATAAAAGGACAAACTAACAATGATGGGAACAGACCACTCAACCAGAGGAAGAAGTAGGACAGTGGGCAGCAGATAAAGAGGTTTCACAAGCATCCAGCAGAGCCCTTCTCAGAGCAGGGATGGAAACGCAGTGGAATTAAATTCAGTATAAAATGAAAATAAAGTCCTTCTTTTAACAGCTCTGAGTCTTCCTTCCCTCCAACTTTATTTATTTATTTATTTTTTTGAGACAGAGTAGAGACAGGGTAAAGTGCTGTGGCATCAAAGCTCACAGCAACCTCCAACTCCTGGGCTCCAGCGAGTCTCCTGCCTCAGCCTCCCAAGTAGCTGGGACCACAGGCACCTGCCAGAAAGCCTAGCTATTTTGGGGGGGGGGGTTGCAGCCATCATTGTTGTTTGGCAGGCCCCGGCTAAATTCGAACCCGCCACCTTAGGTGTATGTGGCTGGCACCTTAGCCACTTGAGCCACAGGCGCCGAGCCTTTCCCTCCAACTTTAGATTTACCTTTAAAAAGTTATCCATAAAGAATGAGAGCTTGAGCTCATGAGTTTTCTTTATGTATCACTTTTTAAAGGCAAATCTAAAGTTGGTTATCCAGAAACAAGACAAAACTGGTTTTCAACTTCAAGAATCCACCACCCTTTGGTAAAAAGACTGAGGCTCAGAAGAGTGCCCCCTACACAGGCACACCATCATAACAAGGGGAGGCTCAGGTGCCTGGGTGAGGTTCAGCCAGGGGAGTTACATGATGTGATGCTCAACTGGATTGTGCATCTCAAAGTGTGGCCTAAAAGCAAGATAAATGTAAGTGGATCTTTGGAATGTTTAGCAGGGATTTTAAAAAGAGAGAAAGAGAAAGGAGAATGTAAGCTGGTTATGAAGTCAGAGAGTTCAAGGAAGGGAGACAGACTACCAAGATCAGGATGCTCTGGGGTCAAAACTTGCAGAGTAACTACAAAGCTGACAATGAAGTTGAGCTGTCTCAAAGGATGATCCGAAAGTAATGTTTCAAATTTTGTTATTGCGAAAGGATTGGAGACATTCATTTCCATAGACTGGACTGGACAGAGTGGGAGGATCCCCAACCTGTAGTCTATCCTACTCTTTAAGCTGCGTTGGGAACTTGGAACAGCTCTGCCTGATGAGATCCAGGAAGAGACGCCATGGGCCACAAGCCCGGTGCTGTCTATAAGCAAAGCTCTTGTATCTTTTAGATTAATGCTAGATGGGTATGGGGTCCAGGTCAACTGGTTCCTTAAACCTAAGCTTATCGAGATCTTGTTTAATTCATTTTTTAAAATTCCCTTTGGATAATCAAGCTTACTTAGCTTAGTTACCCTAATTAATTAGAGGCCCTAGATGGAAAAAGAAAATGACTAATATTTATGCTGAATGTTATCTGTTTGGAAAGCAGATTAGTCAATGTGTGACACTGCCACAGATTTTAATATTAAATGGTGGCTCCCAGAGAAGACTGAGAGCTGTGAGAGGACAAGGAACTGAGGTAACAGAGCACAGCCACTGGTGACAGGTCATTCTTCCCTTTCTTCCCTCCCACTCTGATACAGCCAGTAATACTTATAACATGCATCTCTGCAGCCTAGCAGAGTTGGTTTTATTACTGCTGCTGGGAAAGATTAGGGTAAAAAAAATATTTTAATATATATTTATATATATTTTAATATATATAAAATATTTAAAAAAAAATATATATATATATATAGAGAGAGAGACAGAGTCTCAGTTTGTCACACTTGGTAGAGTGCCATGGCATCACAGCAACCTCAAACTCTTGAGCTCAAGTGATTCACCTCAGCCTCCTGAGTAGCTGGGATTACAGGCACCCACCACAACATCCAGCTACTTTTAAAGACGTGGTCTCACTCTTGCTCAGGTTGGTCAAACTCCCGAGCTTGAGCAATCCACGTGCCTTGGCCTCCTAGAGTGCTAGGATTACAGGTGTGAGCTACCTACCTCACCTGGCCTAGAAAAATAAATTTATAGTCAAAACTTACAAATCAGCTACAAAGGGATCTGAAGAACTTTTAGTAATAAAAGGACATGTGGGCTCACGTGTGTTGTGTTTTCAGATTTCTTTTTTGAAACAGAGTCTCACTCTGTCACCTAGATAGAGTGTCCTGGCCTCATCCAGGCTCACAGCAACCTCAGTCTGTTGTGTCTAAGTGATTCTCTTGCCTTAGGCTCCCACAGGGACTGGGACTACAGGCATCCACCACAATACCCAGCTAGTTTTTAAATTTTTGTTGTAGTAGAGATGGGATCTCAATCTTACTCTGGCTGGTCTTGAACTCATATGAGCTCAAGCAACCTACCTGCCTTGGCCTCCCACAGAGCTAGGATTACAGATGTGAGCCGCTGTCCTCAGCCTTGTTTTCAAATTCCTTTAACAGGAATGACTCCATCAGCCTGCACTAAAACATCTAGCTCATTTTTTTTTTTACTTGGGAAGTAAAAGGATGGGGTGGGCCAGAGCCCAGGCCAGCGTTTAGTCTAGATACACCTGCCAACCACAAGTCACTGACTACAAAGATTTTTCCCTTCTTTGTTCCTTCTCCTTTGCTTATCATTTCTTAGATTAAAAATCTAAGGTCCAAGAAACGAGGTGGGAAGGCTCTACCTTCTGAACTCACAGAGCTGGCTGCCAGCTGAGGACAGACACCCAGGCCTTCTGACTCTGGGGTTGGTCTCTTCTCTACAAATCATGAGGCCTCTTCTTGTTGTGTCCCACAAACCACCCAACAGGAAATCTTCCAGATGGAAGAGAGAAGAGCATGACTCATCCTCATCCTTCCCCCAAGGTGAAACCCATACCCTCAGACAGCAGAGCCAGGAGGCACACTGGACAACAGTGACCAAGCTGCAGCTCAGGGTGTTTCTGGGCATTCTCCTATCTTCAGAACAGCGATCTGTCTAGTGATTTTGGGAGCCTGATTCTTGCAGTTGAGCAAATGATCTAGATTGTCGGAGTATATAACTGAAAAAAACAAGACTCAAGATACACACTTTGAATACAGGCTATGGTACCTGGGGACTTCTCAGCCCTCAGGCAGCATAGGGTCATTCCAGTCCATTCCCCTACTTTGGTTTTACTTGCAACTTTCCCTGCCCCACCTTAATAGTTCTTCCATATATTTATTTGACAGTTTTCTGTTTCCCCCTACTGAGATTAACTACATGGGATAAGTCCTTTCTAAGGGAAGGAAACATTCTAAAAGTAATAAAACAAGAGAAGCACACTAGAGGTTTCCAGTATATTTGAGAGATCTATAACCTAAATATCGCAGTCACAGAAAGACTGCCTAAGACAAACAGATCAGCCAACAAGTCATTCTGCTTTGGAGAAAAGCATTGGGGAGGGTGTGTTAATCCTTCCTTCTCCCCCTCATTCATTCTCTAAGAGCGGAACATCTCGACCGCACGTATCATCAGAAAGTATCAGGTGATGTTGGCAAAGAATGAGCTTCTTCATCGGAATCTAGAAAATAAACCAAAGACTACTGGAAGGGGTTAGCTGCACCTTCCAAAGGAAACTGCTGAGAGAAAAACACCAGGGAAGTAACCAGTGAATTCTGCTAGAGCTTACAGTATGCCCTTGTTCTACGGCGGCAAAGAAACGGCTTCCCTAGATGCTGGCAACGTAGGAGCTCAGTCAATTGAACCACTTGCTGAAGTGATTTCAAGATTCTCTTCTATTCAAGCCTATCACAAGATGTTTTCTGATTATCAACTCTGCTCCAGATGCTGAGCTGGGTTCTGGGGATGCAAAAAGAATTAAACTACATGTCTCTGCCCTCGAGACTTCCCAGCCTCACGTGGAGGCAGGCATCCAAATGAACATGGCATCACAACCCAGCAGGTTAGTTCCCCACAGGCGTGTACTCAAATCCCCAGGAGAGCTCTGAGGACTGGACGACTTCTAGGCCTTCCTTCATCAGGAAGGGGTCACTGCTCAATTCTGAAGGCCCTCACGAATATCTAAGCTCTCAGGGAAACAAGAGTGTTGGGTAAAAAATAACAAAAATGCCAGAGAATATTAAATTTGGCCTAGCACTCTAACTACTGCACTGGGCATTAATCCTCTCTTAAGAGTTAAAAACAAACAAACAAACCAAAACCCCCAGCGTAATCCCCACAGCCCCAGACAGACAAATGCCAACTGCTGCACAAGCTGGCCTCCTCTCTCAAACAGCAATGCTGGAGGCGTCCTCCCTGAGCTGAACCTCAAAGACAAGGTATTTGGCCCAGGAAAATAAGATTTATTTCTGAAAACACTTTCTCTTTCTATGTGGTATAAATCAGAATATGATATCTACAGTCTTAAGTTGTTCACAGACCTCACTTTCTGAATTTAAACTCGTTAGAAAATGTCTAACGCTGTGAGTAAACTACAGCTCCCAGACTGAGGTAAAGTAGGCAGCCTTTTCTTTCTAGGCATTTTTCTTGCTGCCTACTTGGGAAAAACAGCTCTTCTAACAAATGTTGAATTCACAGTAAACATGTGTAGTAAACATTGTCTAAACTGGTTACAAATCTGAAATGCTTCAAGCTTGACTCAGTGAGCTGCTGCAGAAGGCACAGGAAGGCATGACTCAGAATCCTGCCTAACCCAAACCATAAAGACATGGTTCTGGAAAGCGTCTGGAAGGAGGAACAGATGCTTCCTTACAGCTTCCTTGTTACTCTGGTGACCATAACTGTGAGGTACAATCAGGGGTGAACACCCTGGTCTAAGATCTCCAGGCTTTCTGACCTCACCTCCTCCTCCTCTCCATTTTTGCTATTCCTTCAACACTATACCAGGCAACCTTCCACCTCAAGGCCTTTGCATACACTGTTCCCTGGCCCAGAACACTCTGGCCTTATCTATTTGCAAGGCCAGCTTCCTTAATTGTTTTAGTTTTTAACTCAATAGTAACCTTCTGAGGCTACCTTAAGTAAAAGTCCAAACTGACTGTCCCATATTTCATATCACTTTCCTATGTTTTTTAATTTCTTTAGCACTTAGCTTAAGACACGGCACATGTCACCTAGTGACTGTGTTCCTATCCATCTTCCTCACACAACACTGGCTCCCAGAGGGCAGGGATCTTTTGTTTTGCTCACTACCGTATCACCAGCACATCAAACAGTGCTGGCCAGAGTGTCAATGGTCTGTCAATATTTGTGGAATGAAAAAATGAATTTCAACTACTAATCTAAAATCAGACCTGAATGTATAGCCTAATAAAGACGAAGGAATCGTCCTATCTTCATGTTTACACTAGGCCAAGAATCACTGAAAGCTGGTCCACTTGCTACCTACCAAACTGACACAAAACTGAAGGAGAGCAGGCCAGAGACGACTGACCGGGTCTCCACACCAAGTTGGGGAGGCCAATTTCACGGAATGTCTTTCCCTGTATGACTACCAAACATATTCTGCTTCCTAATACCTCAATACTCTGCTTTATAAATATGTAACACATTTGAATTCATCCATATAAAGATACTACAGAAAACATAAATGTATATGTATTTTTTGAAACACAGTTTCACTTTGTCACCCTGGGTAGAGTGCTGTGGCATCATAGCTCACAGCAATCTCAAACGCCTAGGCTCAAGAGATTCACTTGCCTTGGCCACCCAGAGCGTTGGGATTACAGGCATGAGCCACTACACCTGACCCTTAGAAAAATATCTTAAAGCAAGTTCTCAAATGTCAGGTATGAGTGTAAGTTAGCAGCATGCAGGATGTTAAGGGAAGAAGGATAACTAATAAAATCCGACTGAGTAAGTTAAAAAAATAGGCTAGCACCTTAGTGAATGTGGCCATTAGGGGGCTACAAAGTCCAGGGGTACTTCTACCTAAAATAGACTTTAGGGTTGTAGGATTTTTATTTGAGGGAGGGTGTTGTTTTGGTTTTCTTAAGAGACTGAGGCTGACTCTGTCACCTAGGCTAAAGTACTGTGGCACAATCATAGCTCATTTCAACTTCAAACTCCTGGCCTCAAGCGATTTTCTTGGCTTGGCCTTCTGAGTAGCTGCGAATATAGGTACATGCCACCCATCACACCTAGTTTTATAGAGACAGAGGTCTGAACTCCAGTCCTCAAGGGATCCTCCTGGTTTGGCCTCCCAAAATACTAGGATTACAGGTGTGAGCCGAGCCACCACACCCGGCGCTTGTCTTTTTTGGGGGAAGATCTGTCAGCCGGAGAGCAGTGGTGCAACACAGCTCACTGCAGCTTCAAACTCCGGCCTCAAGTGATCGATCCTCCCATCTCAGCCTCTCAAGTAGCTGGGACTACAGATGCGAGCTACCACATGAAGTGTGACTTTAGATTTTAAGACAAGAAGTATGCCAAGAGAGGGGAGACAGCGTTAAATGAGTTCTTTCCTCTCCTGCTAGGGTTCCCACTTTTTACTTCCTTTTTCCTTCCCCCACCTCTCAAGTCCAGTCGCCCATCTAACATGTCTCACCTGTGAAAATGTAAGGCTCCAATGTCACTATGCATAGAATGTTCCAAGCATACACATTAAAATTGACTCTAGTTCTGTTGCTAAGAAACTGCAGAAGAAAAAATGTTTTCCATCCTCTTCATTTATACAATAACCACTCTGTCTACAGGAGAATAAATGCAATCTCTCAAGTCCCCTTGTGTTTTGTTCTCATTTTTTTTATATGAACAGAGAAAGATGATCATGTGTAGCTGAAAGTGCATGCTATCTCCATTTTTTAACATGTCCTTGAAAATGAGATGGAAAACATGGTTTCAGTAACCCACTGCTCTAGCATTTATTAATCTTTCAAGTTGAAGATTATTCCCCCTTACTCTCCCCAAGCAAAAATGAAAAATGTCCCATAAAAAATACTCTTTGGCTTAAAAAGATTATCCCAGTGGCAATGAATAATTTAGGGTACACTTGTATTCAGTGTGGGGTCCCCACTCTCCGTTCTGGTCCGCATAGCTCTACCGCCTAAACACAGACACAGGTGCGCACACGGAGCCCTAAGGAAAAGCACAAGGCATTTGTTGGCTTTTTTAAAAATTGGGGGCCAGGGATGATGAACTTAAAAAAACATACTGCCTAACGAAAATGAGAACAAGAATGATCTTGTTTAAAAAGAAAGAGATACATGTGAATCTTTCTAAATGTAGAATATAAATGTCTTAACACAATAACTAAGAAAATGCCATGAAGGCTACGTTAACTAGTTTGATGAAAATATTTCAAATTGTATATAAAACCTGCACACTGTACCCTGTGGCTGCATTAATGTACACAGCTATGATTTAATTAAAGAAAGAAAGAAAGTTAGGGCATATTAACTTCTTAGACTACAGCATAAAGCAGAAGACTGGAGAGTCGTCAGTCCGCTGGTAAGGTCACAGCTGGATCCATACATTTAACTCAGAGACAACTTCTGAAGACATGAAATACTGAAGTAAATTTTTGAAATATCTTTTTTCTGCTAATGTTTGCCCTATCTAACGTACTAAAAGATTTATTTTATTTTATTTTTTGAGACAGAGTCTTATTTCTGTGGCCCTAGGTAGAATACCATGGCACCACAGCTTGCAGCAACCTCAAACTCTTGGGTTCACATGATCCTCTTGCCTCCGTCTCCCAAGTAGCTGAGCCTACAGGTGCTCACCGTGACACCCACTTCATTTTTCTATTTTCAGTAGAAAATAGAGACAGGGTCTTGCTCTTGCTCAGGCTGGGCTCGAACTCCTGAGTGCAAGTGATCCACCTGCCTCAGCCTCACAGAATGCTAGGATTACCAGTGTGAGCCACTGGGCCTACTTTTCCTACTAAGGAATTTTAAAAGTACATTTCTCTTTACGGTTTGTTAAATAGTAGACTCTTTCTGCAAACTAATTGATAGAATTGCTTGCCTTACACTAACTTTTCTGCACATGTAATTGATTTTTAATTCACTGTGTCAGTTCTGAAAAGACTTGACAATAAACTACTGACTTCTGTAAACAAGGGTTTGGTTCAAAGAGTGACGGTGTAACTATAGGAAAAATAGTCCTATTTTATTAATACTTAAAACATTAGGCAAATCTCACTTGAGTCTGTATTTTTCTCATCTAACGTCAAGGACTAGTTTTTACCATGGGTTATAAAAAGAATGCATAACATGGGGTGGCACCTGTGGCACAGTGGGTAGGGCGCCGGCCCCATACACTAAAGGTGGTGGGTTCAAACCCGGCTCTGGCCAAATTGCAAGGAAAAATGGTCGGGCACTATGGAAGGCACCTGTAGTCCCAGCTACTCATGTTGGGAGGCTGAGGCAAGGAATCGCCTAAGCCCAGGAGTTGGAGGTTGTTGTGAGCTGTGACACTCTATGGCACTCTACCAAGGGCGACAAAGTAGAACTCTGTCTCAAAAATAAAAAAGAACGCATAACATGGAGTAATAGGTATATTATATACATGTAAGTAACAGTAATATATCTACGTTTATATTTTTTTTATTCCCTTATCTATGAATTTCGTTGTTTGTAAGAAATCATTTTCACTTTAGCTTGAAGTTGGAAGAAGGGTACTTAATAGAGAGGAAAATCTACTTTGATCCAATTTAAAATTTACTAAGTACCTGTATTTGAGGTACTAAATAAACCATGTCTGTATTTCAGGTTAATGGCAAAATTTCCAAGTCAGTGGTAAAATTATTCATATTTTTTAGAAAGTGAGAATTTCAATGTTATGACTCAACTTACATGCAAATTTGTACACACAGACAACTTGAAAAAGACACAAAACCACGTATGTCAAAGAAAGGAGAGAGCAAGAAACCATTAAGCAAACTGTGAGATGACGTGGTAGGGGTGAAGTTTTAAATCCCTGTTAATGCTTTTATAATGTTGTTCTAAGAAGAGCAAAAATGTGCATAAAATTCTAAAAAGAAGTGAATGGTTCACGCTAGAGGACCTACAGGTTCTCCTACAATCAGCATTTCCTGAATGACCACGTAACTTGGCCAACAACTTTTCAAATTCTACCATTCCTAAATGTAATTAAGCCTCCTCCTATATTGCTGATGTATAATTTTAAAACAAAACATCACGTGTGATGATAACTGTAGGCCTTGGGCTTAGCGCCTGTGGCTCAAGCGGCTAAGGCGCCAGCCACATACACCTAAGGTGGCGGGTTCGAATCCCCAGTCCGGGCCCGTCAAACAACAATGATGGCTGCAACCAAAAATTGGTCAGGCGTTGTGGCGGGCACCTGTAGTCCCAGCTACTTGGGAGGCTGAGGCAGGAGACTCGCTTGAGCCCAGGAGTTGGAGGTTGCTGTGAGCAGGATGCCATGGTACTCTACCCAGGGGGATAGCTTGAGGCTCCGTCTCAAAAAACAAACAAACAAAAAAAAACTATAGGCCTTGGAGCTCCTCTCCCTCTGTCACCACCCCCAGTGCTGGCTTTCACCTGCACAGCCTTCTGCTGCTACAGGACCTGAATTTGGATTTTGCTGCGAATTCCATTTTCTACAGCTGCCACACAAACAGTAAATAAAATTCATTGTATTTTTGCCCCACTAAGCAGCTCTGTCTTCTGGCACACCCAGATGCCTAGCTTGAAAAAAAGTGAACAATGAAAACAATGTTTTCTCAAGCAGACATTCCAAAAGGGCGTAACAAAGGCATGGGAAGATGCTGCCGGGAAAGACACCAGGCAAAGCCCTGTGTGCACGCTGCCTGACTGACGGTTGACCAGCTGCCTGTGTGCACTGGATTACAAATCTAGAAAATTACCTCACCACTTTCCATGTCGATATTTAAAGAAGAATTTTCATTTCTACTTATTATAAACTGAGCTTTACACTGAAGGAAGGTTTAGATGTTTTAAAATTTATGAACTTATAAATAGATCCATATACATGGCAAATTATGGTTTATCACGACCATGGATTAAATATCTTTGGATAAAAATTTCAGAATCTAATTGTATGAAGGTTGCTCACCTCAGTGTACTATGTATTACATCAAACTTGGTATAAAATATTTAATGGGGGGCATATTTCAAGATAAAAGCTGCTGTTCCCCAAGATGAAATGGAAACACCTTGAGGTAATACCACTAGTAATAAAACCTTCCTTCACCTGTGCAACACCTAGATTTTTGTTGAAAGCTAATTCAACATGAAAATAGTTTCAAAAACCAAACATAGCCAAGTGGATCGGAAGCAAAGGGTAAAATGCACAGCTCAGTGGAGCACCCAATCTTACAACCTTACAAGTCAGGCCAAACTCTACAAGGAAAATGCAGGCCCAGAATTTTAAAAAGAATTCAATTAGCTTCCCCAGTATTTCCATAATCAACAGCTGAATGCTAATTAAGAGCACAGCACCAGCAGCAACTGAGTCCCAGTGCAATAAGCAGCCACACAACTTCCGCTCGCACGCACGAATGAACAGAAGCAGCAACGACCCAAGCCTGGGAGGGTGATCAGGTGCAGTGCGTCCCGGGGCCTTAATGTTACATTTGAACGTATTCATCATGTTTAATCAAACCTAATAATCTAGAGTTTCAGTTTGGGTTTTTCCGAGTTCGAATCTGTATCTCCTCTTCTTACTATCCCTAAATTCTACTGATGTAGAGGACTTCTTGTACTTGTACTTTCAGCACAAGGCGTGTGAATGTGGCTCCCCATCAATACACCCTCACAGGCGGCACGGGCTGTCTCTCTGCCCGCACCATAGCATCTAATAAGCTTCAGGAATTGCCCTAGCATTTCTCCCCAAACGCTTCTCTGATCTGACCCAGTTTATTCAGCCTGAAAAACACGCCATGAGCTAACTACCAAGGTGTTTCTCACAGACACTCCAGGAAAGCAGAATTCATTTGCAGGATCTGGTATAGAATTTGACAGAAATTGGTGTTAATTTGGCTTCAGTTCAGATTATTTGAAGTATTTCAGCCCCAAAGCAACTTCAATTAGAAAGAACACGCTATACACACACAAACTGTCAGATGACTGAGAGTCTGTGAGGTGAAATCTAAGGTCCAAGACAGTGGTTCTCAGCAGCCCTTTAATACAGTTCCTGTGGGCTGCGACCCACAGGTTGAGAACCGCTGGTCTAAGATCTCCAGAATTAGGGATTACCTCCAGGCCTAGGAAAAAAAGGTTGGGTGAGAGGATGAGGATGAGGATGACGGTGGTGATGATGAAGAATTTGGAAGCTTTTTCCAAAAATAAAACTTTTAAGGTTAGCTTTGGATATATGTAGAAGTTTTTCTCTTTGATGCTATAATTATTAATTACTGTAACTTTTAAAATGCTGGATAATTATAGTGAATTTTTTAAAAACAATAACCTTGACCAAAGTTACCAATGGTTAAGCCCCTCCTAGGGAGAAACATTATCCTCATCATTAACAGTTCTCATCCTCAATAAGCTTAGAAACCAGGAGGGAAGTCAACTCAGAAATAAAGACTTTGACGGACAAACAGTTGGCACCGGGCAGCAAAGGATTAACTGCCAACAAATGATGCGCACAGGAGACACAGCTCAGGAGAGGGAGCAGCCGCGGGTGGGGCAGAGGACCTGAGCTGAGCCTCAAAGGATGGGCAAGTGTGACAGAGGCTAGTTTCTTCACAGAGCAGTGGGCCTGCCGGGGTCACGAGGTGTATGGGACACTGGACCAGTGTCCAGTGAACAGGGCACTCACATCCTGAGGTGCTCACTCCACCGCCCTCTCGTAGGGGAAGCTGTTTCCTAGTATTAATATAAATGCAAGGAGAAAGAACTACTAAATGCAAAAGAGTTTAAAAATAACTAGAATGTTCCAAGTAAACAGAAAATGGGGGGAGAGGGGAATATAGGGAGGTAGGCCCATGTGCTTATTTTAGCTGGAACACATTTGTTTTGCTTATTCTTGGGATTCCTGAAGTGAGAAAATGCAGTAAATTCAACAGGAGGGGTTAACATGAACATAGCTAATGCCAAGCCAAGGTGAAGGGGACTGCCTTGTTGCCACATAAATCTTTTCCAAGATGTGATTTGGATACATTCATCAAAAGCTTTCTTCAACTTCTCAATTACTCAATCACTCCCTCTTATTCACTGTTGAGGTTTTAGAAAGTGAAGCTTTGCTTCCTACAAATAAGGAACCATTTGATCCCTAGGCTCTGCAAGAGCTGGATGACAGCCAAAATATTTCTCAAAACAAGCAGCAAACATGATAAAAATGAGCCCAAACTGACAGGGATTTATGCAGTTAAGGATTATTTTCCCATACTCAAAATGTTCACCACTCTGGAGTCATGGTTTGGTTTTGAAAATAAAGCTAAGCTCTTTCTGATGGGTTAGACCCCTCCCATCTCACTGCTAAACCCCCCTGAGCAGCTGCAGAGGGGACACAGTCAACGTCTTCCTAGCATAAGCAAGTACTGTAGGAAAAGGAAATTCGCTTTCTTTAAGCAGGAATAGAGGACTTTGTGTTGTGTATTTTTGAAATTCCAGAGGGAATGAAAGGTCATAGGAGCAAGAAGGGAAGGGAGGGAGGAGAGGCATGGCTAGAGAGGAGCTGGGAGGAAGGCGTAGGAAGGGGGCCGTGGGGAACACTGAGAAGCGACAGAGAGGTGGGGGAGAAGAGAAGATGCCAAAAAGACACGGAAACAGAAGGGAGATGCTCAAGAACTAAAAGAGAGGAAGACGCAGAAGCCACTGTCATGTTGCCCACGTGCTGACAAGGACCTGGAGACCGTGTATGCTGGGCCGGAAGAGTGGCTGACAGCCACACTAAGCACACTTGACCATCGTTTCCATCTCCTGAGGTTCTTCCATAAAAGCTCTTCCTAGAATTTAAAAATCTTCATCAACTCTCTTATTTCCTGGCCAGGCACAGTAGCTTATACCTGTAATCCTAGCACTGTGGGAGGCTGAGGTGGGTGGATCACCTGAGCTCAGGAGTTTGAGACTAGCCTGAACCAGAGTAAGAGCAAGAGAAAGACTCCATCTTTACTACCAGTAGAAAAACTAGGGCAGTGCCTGTGGCTCAAAGGACTGGGTGCTGGTCCCATATACCAGAGGTGGTGGGTTCAAACCCAACCCCAGCCAAAAAAAAAAAAAAAGTGCTCGCTTCGGCAGCACATATACTAAAATTGGAACCATACAGAGAAGATTAGCATGGCCCCTGTGCAAGGATGACACGCAAATTTGTGAAGCGTTCCATATTTTAGATATTAACCTGGGGAAAAAAAAAAAAAAAGAAAAACTAGCTTGGCGTTGTGGTGGGTGCCTGTAGTCCCAGCTACTTGGGAGGCTGAGGCAAGAGGATCATTTGAGCCCAAAAGTTTATTTGAGGTTGCTGTGAGCTATGATGCCATAGCACTCTATCTAAGTCTCAAAAAAATAAAAATCTCGAATCTCCTCACATAAATAAGTTTCTAGAGAAAAACAATGTCAACACAACTTCTCAAAACAAGTGAATTTATCATTATTATTATTTTGGTTATCTGAACACTAAAATATGTTTAACATGTTTGCACCTCTTTACTAAATCGTGTAAGATTTTAATTTTTAATTTTAAAACAGATACACTAACCTCATCAATCATTAAGTCTGATAAAATCTGAAGTCCTGAGGGACTGCTTGACAGTGCTGCATTACCAAACCCTCAATGGCCATTTCAGTCCACCTCTGCTGTGTCCCAGCTCTGTTCTCACCTGCAACCAGAGCCACTCCAGGGACAAAGTCACTGCTCTACCTTCAATGTACATCTCAGATCACATCACTTCTCACCACCATGCTGCTGACGGCCACTCAGATGCCAGCCCCAGCTTGGACTCTCACAGAAGCACTGAAAGGCCACTGGTTGACAGCCAGTCCCTGCTCTGCTCAGAAGCTACTTGTGCAGAACAAACTGCAAGCCCTGACCACGGGTCTAGCCCATACCTAATTCTGCCCCTTCTGGGTCTCGCCTTCCTCCCACACAACTACACCTGGCTCTCCCACTGCTCCCCTCCTGCCGTGTTGCAGATGAATTCCTGTCTATTTTCTTGAACATGGCGAGCATGGTCTTACCTGTGGGCCCAGAATTCTCTTTTCTCTGATATCCAAAAGGCTCACCTTCTCACTTAGCTAAGGTCTCACCTAAATGTCACTTACTAGGACTGTCCTGATCCTCCTTTATAAGACAGTGCCCCCACCCAGATGAGTCCCCATCCTCATTACCCTGCTCTCTTACTCCATAGTGCTCTACTACCACCTGACACTGTGATTTATGAAGGGTTCCCCTCAAAACATACAACTCTTAAAGACTTCTCGATACAGCACATCTAGCACAGAACTGGGCACATGATGAGCACGCGGTCAACACTGCTGATCAATGAGACAGCAGATCAGGAAAGCACATACAGTTTCTAACCACGTTTTCAAACACAGATGAGAAGCTTGTGATCAGTATGTGTCATATGCCAGCCTTCACCTAAATTTCATTCCACTTGAAGGGCAAATGTCAAGTGGTAACATTCACATTGGAAACTATATTGGAGAAAGCACAAGAAATCTGTGAAGTCTTTTATAGCAATACCTTTTACAAGTCACAAGATGGGGATGTGGCTTCATGAGAACCGTCTGCCAGTAGGAACCTGTGGGTTTGCAGGTCTGTGTCTGTGGGCACATTTCTCTCTCCCCACATCCTTCAATGGGCCACAAAAATAGAATCAATACGTATAACTCACTGTATTTATGTAATCAAGTCTATGCTTCTTGCTTTTAATTAATTAATGTCCATCAGTAGGTGAGGGGTCCTACCACTGTGACCCTTCTCTAGGCTATGTATTGGCTGGTTCTAATATGCTTGCATCTTTTTCTTGGGCCGGGGCTGGGTTTGAACCTGCCACCTCCAGCATACAGGGCCAGCGTCCTACCTTTCTGAGCCACAGATGCCACCCAACATGCTTGCATCTTTTAATAGGGGGTACCACAAGCTAGCTTACACCACAAATTAACTCTGATTAATTTTTTTTTTTTAAGGAGTATAACTATCAATTTCTCCTGTCTTTCCATGAAGTTTGGGCAAATCTTTCCCAACATCTATGGAATCTAACCTTTCTAGAACCATTCTATACAATGATGAGGCTTCAAGAAAGGCTCTTTCCTTTTGACAGATGCCAGGGACAGTCCCCCTGCGTCACTGAATCTTCTGAGAGCTCCCTTCCCTGAGTAGCAGGGAGGTCACACATTGAGAAGCAAACGTCCCAATGACCAAGAACGTGAGGCAAATGCAGGCCCATGCTCACCACTTCATCCTCTGTCCAGCACTTCTCAATCAGCTTAGGCACAGGCTTCTTCACCAGGCGCTGCAGGGCTTTGCCAGCATCATAACCACTTTCATGTAGCTAAAACAACAATAATCTTAGTTAATTAACTGAACCACATAACAGAACTAGAAACAAATTAATAAAGGCAAGGCCTGCATTTACTTTCTCTCATAGACAAATCAAAAAAGGGACTCAATCATTTTAGTTAGTGTGGTAATTTTCCCAACCATCCCCTAAGTTCTAGCTGTTCTGGGAGATGGAGACAGGTAAGGAAGAGAACATTTTGGCAATTACAGGAATCAGATTAAGAACAACAGGTTGGGTATGGTGGCTCATGCCTGTAATCCAAGCACTCTGGGATGGTGAGGCAGGAGAATCCCTTGAACCCAAGAGTCCGAGGTTGCTGCGAGCTAAGCTGATGGCATAACACTCTAGCCTAGGCGACAGAGTGAGACTCTGTTTCCAAAGAGAAAAAAGGATTAAGAACAACAAAGCACATCTGAGCATATGGCCTGATAGAGCACTCAGCATATTCAATGCACTTGTTGTCTAACTAAACTGTGATAAAAGTATTCTCCCATTAAATCTTATGGGGTAAGAACTATTGTCACTCTACTTTATAGACGAGGAAACTGAGGCACAGGAAGATTAAGTGACGGTACCCATCACCACACTGAGCTGACAGAATGACAGATGCCCATTCTTTTTTTTTTTAAGAGACAGAGTCTCACTTTATCACCCTTAGTAGAGTGCCATGGCATCCCAGTTCACAGCAACCTCCAGCTCTTGAGCTTAGGCGATTCTCTTGTCTCAGCCTCCCGAGTAGCTGGGACTACAGTGCTCACCACACGCCCGGCTATTTTTTGTTGCAGTTTGGCCAGGACCAGGTTTAAACCCACCACCCGCGGTATATGGGGGTGGCACCCTACTTACTGAGCACAGGTGCCACCCAGAGGATGCCTACTCTTAACCCCTTCTCTCCAGAGCTGCCTAAAGGCACACTAGATTATGTTCCTTCCTGCTAGTATTTCTTACATTTTTCAAATACAGTACTTTCACTAAAAAACCTTTAAAGTGCCTGATCTGTTAGGGCTTTGCAATGAAAATAATTCTGTAAGAGTATGCTAATTTTCAGTATATATGAATGAAGATTCTGGTTTACACACATTCCCAGTAGGACCCAAGTTCTCTCACGTTAACGCTAACCAACTTTTCTCACCCTGAATCTTTTCAAGCCAGCGCACTGCCTGACCACTGACTCCTTCCTCCCTTGACAAAACACTTCTGCATGGCTTCTATGACCACAAACACTTCTCCTACTTTCTGAGTCCCAACTTGCAGACATAGAGAAGTGACAGGTAGAAAGATAATCTTGTTCTATTTCCCCAAACTGTGACTGTCACTCAAAATTCTCACTGGAAATCTGCCTTTCCCTCACATAGTCTTCTGATACAAAAACTGATTTTGGCTAAGACTTCTATCTGCAGTGCCTAACCCAGTCCTTAGCATAATGTGATACTCTAAAAACATTTGCTAAATTAAAAAGGAGTAAACAGAAAGATGCCATCAGCTATTGTCCCTAGGTAGACTTAATCCAAGTCTAGATCTCAGTTTACTCAGACTCATGTCTGGTATAGAGCTGGAACCAGGTCTGGTATGCCCTCAGATGTGGGGTGCGGCAGGGAACAGCACAGCAGAGGGACTGCTGCCCCACGAGTGGACAGTCTCATCTTCTCTCCTATGCCTCAATACTATGTCTGGACAATCTCATCTTCTCTCCTATGCCTCAATACTATGTCTGGACAATCTCATCTTCTCTCCTATGCCTCAATACTATGTCTGGACAATCTCTCAGCATCTGCTGAATAACCAAGACAAGGAAAGCACAAACCCTATGAAGTCATAGTTCTTATTTCCCAGAAACTCAAAGACTGGTGGGTACACAGAAGACGACAAGATAAAGTAGGTTGTCCGTTGCCTGGGTTTAGGCAAAGAGCTCTGGAATCCCAGGATTCTCCTAACAGAAAACCAGAGAGAAGGACACACAGACCGCCTTCCCAGCCACTGCCGCAGGCCAGGAGAAGGACACACAGACCGCCTTCCCAGCCACTGCCGCAGGCCAGGGAGAAGGACACACAGACTGCCTTCCCAGCCACTGCCGCAGGCCAGGGCTGGGCACAGAGTAAGCGGCAATCAATACTGGAAACAAATAAGTAAACGTGTGCTAGAAACCTCCCCAAAGCACGTCTTTCTTCTAACCATTTAACCACTCTTGAAAGGGATATCGCAAATATCCATTTTCATTGTTCTTTCAGCAAAACAGAAAATATTTAAAATTGAAATTTCCAGAGCATTCTCACTGTTCAGAGGAGATCAATTTATTTTAAATCAAGACTGGGAATTCCAGGCTGTATGTCAGCTGTAATAACAAATCAACTTGTCTTACTGATAAAACAAAATGAAGTACCCACTGCAGTGATCAATGCTGGACCTTGCCTTGGAGTGTGTTACAGTAAACAGACACTAACACAGACATTCATCGTTAGACTATTTTTAAAAATAAAATGCTACAATAATTCGCAAGTGTTTGAAAACTGTCCTATCTAACATTTTTCAGAGATATAAAAGTATTTAAAGTTAGATTTTCATGCTTTGCCTTGTAACCAAAACAAGTAGATATTTGCCAAGTTCTACAATACAAAGATGATTTATAATGACAGCTTACCAAGGATTAGAACTGAATAAAAGGGAAAAAATTGCATGTCTATATAATTTCAAAAGTACACATTTTAGCCATAATCTGAAATCAAATAAAGTTGATCAAATCACAATTTCTAATAAAAATCTCATGGCAAAATTAGTATTTTATAAGGTAATTATAGTGTACAGGGTAATTAATTATAAGGAAAGTGTAAAAGACTATGCACTTTGTAGTCAGAATGCCTGAAGCAAGTTACTCACTGTTGCTATGCCTCAGTTTCTACATCTTTAAAAATGGGTACAATAATAACATTGACCTCTTCAGGCTACTGTGAAGATAACATTATAAAAATATGTTAGCTATTTCTTTAAAAAAGGACAGGAAAAAAACAGACTTGCCTTAACTTTTACCAAACTTCTAGATTAGATAATAGCCTTTTCAGAGATAGATAAAAAAATTGTTAAACTGTAGACAAAAACCACATATGTTTTGCATAATTACTCATGTCCATGCTTTGTGAGATTTGACTAAAACTCTGGTATGGTACACAGAAGACATTTTTAAAAACATTTCTAATTTCAGTTTTTACAGGTTTTTAGCCAGGGTCAGGTTTGAACCCGCCACCTCTGGTATATGGGGCTGGTGCCCTACTCCTTGAGCCATAGGCGCTGCCCTAATTTCAGTTTTTAGATGTTTTGATCTTCTGTGCCCAGCAGTAGGAGATCACTCATAAGAACATCAGACCTGCTCTCAAAGCAAACTGCTGAGTGGATGGTCATGCCACATCTCATCAATCCCCATGGCATTCCTGCCTTCTGGTGAACCCTTACAGGAGAGCTGTAAACTACAGATGAAGAAATGCTTTGACTGTGCAGGCGAGTGAACTGTTGTGGTTGTTAGACCAGACCACAGACCAGAGGGCTACACCTGCATGGTGCCTCTCAGGGTCAGACAGGAAGGCCACAACTGCACGGTGCCTCTCAGGGTCAGACAGGAAGGCCACAACTGCACAGTGCTTCTCAGGGACAGACAGGAAGGCCACA
>NW_003852462.1:5650125-5707089 GCF_000181295.1 Otolemur garnettii
GAGGGCCACACCTGCACGGTGCCTCTCAGGGTTACATAGGAGGGCTACACCTGCACGGTGCCTCTCAGGGTCAGACAGGAGGGCTATACCTGCACAGTGCCTCTGAGGGTTAGACCAGAGGGCTACACCTGCACGGTGAGACATCTATCTAAATGTCACATCCCAACTCTATCCTAAAAGATTTAGGGTCTACCTTCTTTGCTTAATTACGTCATGAACAAACAACCCTCCTTAAAAGGGGTTTTCTTTGGGATGATTGTGAGGACTTTCTTTCTTCAATGAGGCCAAAACAATGTTAAAGCAAGTGCTAAAAAGGGTATGCTGCTGGGTGTGGTGGCTCACATCTGTAATCCTACCACTCTGGGTGGCTGACGCAGGTGGAAATGCCTGGAGTTTGACACCAGCCCGAGCTAGAAGGAGACTATCTCTAAAAATAGCCGGGCATTGTGGCAGGTGCCAATAGTCTCAGTTAACTTAGGAGGCTGAGTTGGGTACAGGAGTTCAAGGTTGCTGTGAGCTATGGTGCCACAGCACTCGACTGAGGGCAACAAAGTGAGACTCTGTCTTAAAAAAAAAAAAAAACTAAAATGGATATGACAGTGTATTCCTCATGTAAATGAGGCCTGGTAAGTAAGCTTACCAAGTTACTGACTATCTAAAATCTCAAAAAAATTATTATGAAAAACATTCCCCTGCATCAAACTCTGAAGGAATGGATAATTTCATTGTGTAAATTTCATTATGTAGGTTTCAACCTTTAAGCACCTGATTACAACCACACAGCTACATCAGGAAATTCAATGTAGGCTTCCCAATACTGCTAAGGCAAAAGGCCTTTAATGTCAATAAAATTTTCTACCATTTCCCTAGCTGTGAATAAGACTATTCAAAGAAATGGCAAGGAAGACGAGAGGAAAAACACTTAAATGTCTTATAGCTTCACCTTGGAGCCACAGAAAAGCAATTAAAACAAGATAATTAAACCTTTCTGTCCATTTTCCAGCCAAGCCAGGCTGGTAAAATTCGGAATAAAATGCAATTTGAATGTAGAGTGCAAAGAATTGAACATTTTAGAGCTACTTGGAAAAAGACCCCTGTACAAAGCAGGGACTTTCTTTCTTTTTTTTTTTTTTTTTGAGATGTCTTACTTTGTTAACCCCCGGAAGAGTGCCATGGCACCACAGCTCACCGCAACCTCAAACTCTTGGGCATAAGTGATCCTTTTGCCTCAGCTTCCCGTGTAGCTGGGACTACAGGTGCCTGCCAGAGCACCCAGTTTTTTGGAGATAGGGTCTCACTCTTACTCAGGCTGGTCTTGAGCCTGTGAGCTCAGGTGATCCACCCACCTAGGCCTCCTAGAGGGATTACAGGCATTTGACACCATGCTTGACCCAGGACTGAGATTCTTAATCAGCTTCCACTCTAAAAGCTACTGATGGGGGAAAATTTAGATCTTTTACCCTCTCCATCACCCCCCCCCCCACAGCAAGGTGCCACTTAGCAGAAACTGCTTTCAAATGCATTGCCACAGGTGTGTGATGGTTTTGTTTATTTGGCTTTTTTTTTTTAATTCAGTGATCAAGGAAACATTTACTTGTAAATCTGTCTGCCTCTCCTCCACATCACTAAACTGCTTGACTGCACTTCTCAACAAATAAAATCTCTTTCCTAAGCCACAGGCCAAGCAAGATCTGGGCTTTATGGCTGGAATATGATAACAGAATGGTGATTTCTCAAGTCACCCCATCACAGAACTATCTCTGTTTTGTTCTTTTCCAGCAATTTGTCCTTTGGCTTTTGGGGCTGCTCCACAGAATCCTCAAAGATGTGCTCTTTCCTTCACGTTCTGCCTGTTCACTGCAGGAGAGCAAATGTGAACTCTCCCCTGCACAGCTAGAGTATCCAGTCCCCTTCCAACCTGAGCTGAGCAGCTCACAGCATATTCTCCTGCCTTCCATTCATTCCACAAAGAGTCACTGACCAACTCCTTATGCCAGTTACTGGGCTGGCAATGGAGACAGAGAGGCGCAGGTGTGTGTGAACTATGCAAAGTAGACTTGGAAGGGAATTTTGGTGCTAAAAATAATAGCAGCTTCTGAATAATCAACTCATTCTGGTTCCACTGTAACAAAAGTAACCACTACCTGAATCACTCAAACCCGAAGCTGTGCCCTAATTGAGCACATTAAGCCAGTTACATGAAAAGTCCTCAAGGACTCCAGGTGCTCAACACAGTCTACATAAATTATCACAGGGTGCCTTGTGTAGTCTAGCAAAAATAGCACAAGACAGGAGGCAGGTGACAGATTCTTCGTCCCAAGCCAGCCGTGTTGAGGTTTCCATCTGGAGAATGGGTATAACACCACCAGCCCTCAGCTGTGTCACAGAACAATGTGAAGGCATTAAATGAGACATGACGTGTCATGATACTCCAAAGTGTAAATAGCTATGAGCCTGCAGTGGTGCCACCAACCGGAGTGGTATTTTAGATAGATGGCGCCTACAAAACAACCAGAGGTTCGACAGGGCCGTGATGCTGGTAGTTACTCTACACCTGCAATTGTCTCATTATAGCCTCTGACCTCCTCCTGATTAGCAGAAAGGATGGTGCTTTAAGAAGAAAAACATGCTTCTGCATAATTACCCAACGTAAATGTGCTACTCTCACTCTGCCTGACAAATCATTCCCTGCTTATTACTTTCTGTAATTTTATATATATATATAAGTGCTTTACTGGCAAGTTTCTCAAAAGAATAAATAATACTTAATGACTGCCTACAGTTTAATTAACTCATGATTGAACTTCTCATGGATTGCTATAAACATTAAATTACATCCTTCCTCAAAGCTGTCATAGATAGAAATCTTGTTTCCAGCTTTAATTCTCCTGCCTAAATAATTCTGAAATTTCAGCAAATCTGTATATTGGACAGAGAGGTGAGAGAATCCACCTTAATGCTTCCTTATAAAGTATGTTATTTTATAGAGCAAGGACAAGGTCTTAATTTAGATGAGATTGAAAATGTGCACATGTCCCAACACCTCATTAATATTACAGCAGTCATTAGGCATCTCTGGGTCTCAGGCATTCTGATTAGCATACACTCTGCGTATTACCACAAGGTTTCAAGTTCCTGCTCTGCCTTCTCATCTTAGCTACCATTTTCTGTCTGCGTGATGTTGCAAATAAATTTTCCTTTTGGCATGGCTCAGCTGTCAGGCACCTCTGTTCTATAATGAACCCATGAATTACATCTCCCTGCTCTGACATCTCCAGTCTCACACATCAAAATATTGTTCTTCAATTGTAATTTATGACTTAATTTAAATGTCCCTTTCCTGTGACCTTTGAAGAGCAAATGGCATTGCATCTGGCAGTTTCTACTACGCCAAAGCATACTTTTTCAAATACAGCCATTACAATAACTATAGAAAAAGCCTATTTAAATTAGACTACATTTAAGCTAAATAGGAAATAATCATGGTCCATTAAAAACATGAGATCTCAAAATAACCTAGAAAGGAAAAAGGTGGGATTTGGAATAGATCCTAAATTTTTATGTAATTTGTTTCAACTGTTAACATAAAAGAGAAAGCCAAACTCTATCCAAGACAAAATTAAAAAATAATTCTCATAAAGCACAATTCGCAGATGTCAATTTACATTCATTAATTCCTCTATCATCAATAATTTCATACCCACAGCTCAGCAGTTAGGGCACCGGCCACATGCACCAGGGCTGGTGGGTTCGAACACGGCCCAGGCCTGCTAAGTGACCCTGACAACTACAACAAAAAAATAGCCAGGTGTTGTGGTGTGCATCTGTAGTCCCAGCTACAAAGGAGGCTGAGGCAAGAGAATCGCTTAAGTCCAAGAGTTTGAGGTTGCTATGAGCTGTGACGTCATGGCACCCTACCCAGGGCAACAAAGTGAGACTGTCTCAAAAACAAAACATGATACATGTAAATGTTAAAAAACTAGATTTGAAATTAAAAGCAAAATGTTTATTTTTATTTGGCTATTGTCACTCCAAATAAATTTGTCTGTATATTCTTATTGGAGCACATTTCAGAGATAACAGCAAAGACACAGAATTTCACTACTGGCAGGGTTACTGTCTTGCCCCAGGACAGAGTGCTAGGAATCAGTCTAGCACACAGCAGCCTCAAACTCCAGGGCTCAAGTGATCCTCTCACCTCAGTCTTCCGAGGAGCTGGGACCATAAGCACCCACCACCATGCCCAGCTAGTTTTCCTATTTTTAGTAGAGACAGGGCCTTGCTGTTGCTCAAGCTGGTCAACTTGAGCTCAAGGGATTCTCTCACCTCAGCCTCCAGAGTGCCAGGATTATATTGCAACTGGTTTAGAATTTAACTGTTGAGAATGAGGTTTGAGGAAAAATCCAGTTAATTTTCAGAAGGAAATACACAGTCCTTGAACCAAATTTCTCTTTTTCCCTCCATTACTTTTTGAAACTATAATGTTCCTGGAGAGTCACAACAGGAGAAAGGAGGGAGAAGCAGTATCTGCTGAGCAGTACGGAGTGTGCCAGGGACTATGTTGGAGCTTTCTGATTTCATCAGCCTTCAGACCACCCTTTCATGGCAAAAGTACTAACCATGAGGAAATGAAGCCTAGGGGTTCAGCATGGGCTGTGGGCCTTCCCTAGCAAGCAGTAACACAAAGACTCCAACATAAACCCATGTTCCAGGAAGAAGCCTGAGCCGCAGTGCCTGTCCCAGGACGTCTCTGCTGGAGCAGTGGACAGGCAGTCACATGGGAACAAATAAGAACAGGAATTTTTCCAGCTGTAATGACAAAGCAAGCACACTATCTTAACTCTGGGCTCGGGGCTGAGGGCTGGGTAGAGAAGAGCAGGGAGCCAGCAGCTCAGAGAATAGAAAAGACATAAACATAAGGCCTGGTGAGAGGGCTCACGCCTATAATCCCATCACTCTGGGAGGCCAAGACAGGTAGATTACCTGAGCTCAGGAGTTTAAGATCAGCCTGAGCAAGAGCAAGAACCCATCTCTGAAAAAAAATACCTGGGTGTTATGGTGGGTACCTGTAGTCCCAGCTACTCAGGAGGTTGAAGCAAGAGGATTGTTTGATCCCAAGAGATTGAGGTTGCTGTGAGCTACGATGCCATAGCACTCTACTGAGAGTGACAAAGTGAGACTTTGTCTCCAAAAAAAAAGAAGGTTTTCACTCTTAAGCCTTAGAAATGTAGTTGCCTCTTAATTCTAGTTTTCCTAATCTGATAATATGTCTCAAAAAAAAATCAGAAAGACTGTATGCTTCCAAACAAAAGGATAACAGAAAGACAGAAAATAAAAAAAAAAAAAATAGTAACAAGCAAACCAAAACAGAAAAGAGAGGAACAGAAGAAGATAAGACTACGGAAGACACAAAAAATCTGGCAACCAAAGACCTCAAACTCTAACAGTTGCACATTATGTGGGGTAATGGCCACTAGTAATGATCACTTAAAGGCATTAAGTAAAAGGAGACTTCATTTGAGAATATATGAAAATGTACACTTCATTTCTGAAATGGATTTTTTAATAGAAAGAAAAAGAAGGATCGGCTCCTGTAGCTCAAGCAGCTAAGGCGCCAGCCACATACACCTAAGGTGGAGGGTTCGAATTCAGCCCAGGCCCGCCAAACAACAATGAGGGGCGTTGTGGCAGGCACCTGTAATCTCAGCTACTTGGGAGGCTGAGGCAGAAGACTCACTTGAGCCCAGGAGTTGGAGGTTGCTGTGAGCAGTGAAGCCAGGGCACTCTACCCAGGTGCTCAGGTTGAGGCTCTGTCTCAAAAAAAAAAAAAAAAAAGAAAGAAAGAAAGAAAAAGAAGAGGAGGAAAAAAGAGAGCTAATCTTCTGGAAAATTCTTGGATAACTGGTCCTCTGCAGCATTATTATAAGCCGGACAAACACTGTGAGTGGAGAGAAGGCAGCTAGCAGGGAAGGTAGGAGTGGGGCTGTCTTGTGCGGTTATTGACGAGCCCCGGCAAGTGGCTGAGCAGGGGCATAAGGGGCCTTTTTGAGAAAAGGGCTGGACTGGGTAACACAGATTGTCAGAGTCCAGTAGGGCTGGACTCCAAGCAGAGACTGGAACTGGAAAAGACAACAGAGACTTAAGAAAGCTATAGCTTCAAGGGCAGTCTGAGATTACCTCAAGCCAGCTCGTAGATCAAGTTTCTAAAGAACATAAGAGGTTGCCCACGAGGACAGCTGAAAAGCAATGCCCTCCCCTCCCTGATACAGGCTCAGGCTAGGAAGAGGCAGGTGGGATCAAGAATGTTAGGGGGCTGGAGCAGAAGCTGAGGAAGAAAACTGGGCAACCTGAGAAGTCAGAGTAGAGCAGTTAACATGGTAGTTATACATGACAGTTTTGATATCTAAATAACTATATTCTCTCTATTTTTTTGAGACCGAGTCTTACTCTGTTGCCCCGGGGTAGAGTGCCATGGCATCATCTTAGTTCACAGCAACCTCAAATTCTTGAGCTCAAGCAATCCTCTTGCCTCAGCCTTCCAAGTAGCTGGGACTATAGATGCCCACCATTATGCCTGGCTAGTTGTCTAGAGATGGGGTCTTGCTCTTGCTCTGGCTGATCTTGAACTCCTAAGATCAAGCAATCCACCCACCCCGGCCTCCCAGAGTGCTAGGATTACAAGTGTGATCCATTGTGCCCAGCCTTAAATAACTATATTCTTTGTAAAGAGAAAGCCAAATACTGCTTAGAGAGTGGGTGTGAGTTAAAATATTGGGTGTTGCTCTGCCCTTTAGGCTGGCATTAAACTCTGGGCCTACACGATTCTCCCACCTCAGCATCCTCAGTAGCTGAGACTTCAGGTGCTTCCTTATAGTATTTTAAGAATAAAATCTCCAGTGTTACAGAAGTATCACAGTCATTTCTAGAAATATTTTTATACTTTCAACATCAGTCCATACTTTAACCTAAACAGATAGAAAACGATAAAAATTACAAAAAGAACTATTATAAAAAATTCAAAATACATACTATAATTTACTTTAGTAATACTTTATATAACAGTAATTTTCACTGGACTCTAGAACTTTAGTAAAAGATGAAAGATTTATGTGATCTGAAGAGAAACCAGAGTATGGACTCTAGAACTTTGAAAAAATAAATTTCTGGCTGAGCAAGGTGGCTCATGCCTGTAATCTTAGCATTCTGGGAGGCTGAGGTGGGTGGAATGGTTGAGTTCAGGAGTTCCAGAGCAGCCTGAGCAAGAGCTGTCTCTGAGGCACCTCTAGTCCCAGCTACTTGGGAGGCTGAGGCAAGAAGATCACTTGAGCCCAAGAGTGTGAGGTTGCCATGGGCTATAACTCCATGACACTCTAGCCTCCTCTGGGGTAGGGGGGATAAATTAAGACTCAGTCTCAAAACAAACAAACAAAGATAATTCTGAAGTATATTTCAAGCTGGTATAGGAAATGTATAGTAGGACAAACATCATAAATGCTAGCATTTTCCAGTACTGTAAGACTCATGTCAGTACATAAGCCCCTTTGAAACTCATGAGGTTTCGATCATAGAACTCATTTGGTCTAACAATGAGCTGCTTATTTATATTATCAACACTTTTACCAAATGTCTGACAATGGCTTTGAAAATAAAGAAATCAATAGGTGACTTTATTTAAGCAGCTAGTTAAATATGAAAAGCTAAGGGCTTTTATCTTGATTTGCTAAATAGTATGTTGTTAATACTTAAAATAGGCTAAAAGTTGTTAAAATTCTAACTGATTAACAATAAGTAAATATTCTTCAAAATACCACATAAATCTCAAAACATTTTACCACTCTTTAGCAGAAAAATAAAATCACTGATACAGACGTTTCTTAAATTAGTAAATGAATTTTCTTTTAATCAAGCAAAAGTAAAAGCTGAACTATATCCCTAAGTCACTGCTGAGAGCCCAGAAGTCCAGGATGGAGATGCCTGGTTGATGTGACAGGAAGGATTTCTAATCTACGGAACAGCAAATCCTCCAAAGTACAGCCTCCCTGGATATTTGCAGAGGACTGCAGTAAGGCATGGGTCTCAATTCTATCCTGTCCCCAAGTTTAAATTGTTCTCTATGTTAGCCGGGCGTTGTGGCAGGTGACTATAGTCCCAGCTACTTGGGAGGCTGAGGCAAGAGAATCACTTAAACCCCAGAGTTTGAGGTTGCTGTGAGGTGTGATGCTACAGCACTCTACCAAGGGTGACATAGTGAGACTCTGTCACAAAATAATAACGATAATAAAAAAATAAAAATAAATTGTTCTCTCTCTGTGTGTATACGACAGGGATGCTTATTACATGTGTAGATGAAACCACACTTACCACACAGAATTGTTTTGAAGATTAAATAAATTCACTCATAAACATACTTAAATTTTTGCCTAGCACATAAGCATTCAATCAATTACATTTTAATTTTTGTTATTATCGATGACACCAGACAGCTGACCAATAGTTGATGCCTAATAAGTGGAAATTAACAAGGATACATTTAAGGTCCTGTGCTGGTTCAGTATTCAGTGGGAAAGCTCAGGGTGGGAGAGAGGTGGCTTACCAAATACAAACACTCAAGGAAATATGGAACCAAGTAAAACACAGGACAGAAACGAACGTGATGAGCACACCCTGCCCGAGGCCAAGACTGCACTGAGATGAGCTTCTTCTGTAACCACAGGGCGGCCTCCCATCACCTTCTGCTCGTCAGACTCCAGGAAGGTTGCTTTAGAGTGTGTGCCACATTTTAAAAGACAGAGCTCACCAGGAGGAAAAAGAAAATGGTAACACATAAAAGTGGCTAATGCCACAACATGAGTGACACCTGAAAACATTCCCTCAGTGAGAGAAACCAGTCACAAAAGGCCACATGTGATGTGATTCCATTTACATGAAATGCCCAGAACTGACAAATACACAGAAACAGAGAGTAGATTAATGGCTGCCCAGGGACAGAGGAGTGGGGAGCGGGTATGAAGTTTCTTTCTGGTATGAAGAAAATGTTCTAAAATCCATTGTAGTGATGGCTGCAAAACTCTGCAAATATACTAAAAGCCATAAAAATGTACATGTTAAATGGGCAAGTTATATAGTACCCGAGTCTTATCCCAAGAAAGAAATGGCTGAAGAAATGTGAGTAGGTCACAAGGCAAAGCCACACCAGGGCCACGATGTGAAGGGTGTATTAGGAGCAAGACAACGAAAAGAACCTACAGCAAGACTTCCGTGTCAAAATAATCAAATATAAAACCATAGCTGCAGTGAAGGAAGGAATAAGCCACTATCCTTAGATAGGCAGCCTATGTCTCCCCATCTGCCCAGGAGAACCTTATTTAGGGGAAAGAAGAGAGCACAGTAAGTAAAGCTACAGATTATCTAAAAAGGAACAAAATGGCTGAGTGCCCGTAGTTAAGTAGTTAGGGCGCCGGCCAAATGCACTGGGGCTGGCAGGTTCAAATCCAGCCCAGGCCTACTAAACAAACAAAAGAACAACAACAACAAAATAGCTGGATCTGTGGCAGGTGCCTGTAGTCCCGGCTAATAGGGAAGCTTAGACAAGAGAATTGCTTGAGCCCAAGAGTTTGAGGTTGCTGTGAGCTATGACATCACAGCACTTTATAGAGGGTGACAAAGTGAGACTCTTGTCAGAATTTAAAAAAAAAATTAATTAAAAACATAAGGAACAAAATATTGAAGAGTATTAAATTTTAAAACTCATCTTTATTCAAGTAAGACAAAGAAGGCTCGGTCCCCATAGCTTAGTGGTTAGGGCACCGGCCACAGACAGCAGGGCTGGTGGTTCGAACCGGGCCAGGGCCTGCTAAAAGTAACAATGACAACAACAACAAAAAATTAGGCAGGCGCCTAGCTCCTTGGGAGGTTGAGGCAAGAGAATCACTTAAACCCAAGAGTTTGAGGTTACGGTGAGCTGTGACACATGGCACTCTACTGAGCGTGACAGAGTAGGACTCTGTCTCAAAGAAAAAAAAAGAAAAGAAAAAGAATAGAATAAATAGTGCAACTTATATTAGAAGTATTATCGCCTAGAACTTTAGAAGTGAGTTCATGAACTTCTCTGTACCAAAAACATCCGTTTGCTATAAATGTCTAAACACTTAAAAAACAAATTTTAAAGTTAAAAATGTTTCTAATTAGTCAACGTAAAAAAGAAATATGAAAGTTGAAAAGTTATATATTAAGGTGATAACCAGTTGGAAGGTCTTGGTTGTACCAGCAAACATCATCCGCAGGGTCTCTTTCTGCACTTTCACTAATGCTGTAATTAACAATACAGCTATCCACAAGCAGCAGACTACAATATCCTGTTATTATGGGAATAAAACACTAGCAACAGAGCTTGTCAGGACTGACTTATATGAGATGCTGTTCTGAAATTTACTGGATTTCCATAATAAAAAATCAAACAGCATATCAACTTTTCCTGTTACTCTTTTCAACAACAAATCAAATACCCTGAAAGAATAAAACTATTTTAACCCAACTCAGGAAACATTAACCATTTAATGTTGAGTCACCGGAATGAAAAAGTAGTCAAAAGGGAAGAATGAAAGTCAAGGGTGGAGGTAAGGAATCAATGTCAGAAGGCCCCTGGTCATGTGTTTAGACAAACACTGCGAAAGGGCCTCCTAGAAATATCTTTTTTTTTTTTTTTTTTTTTTTTTTTGAGACAGAGCCTCAAGCTGTCCCCCTGGGCAGAGTGCCGTGGCATTACAGCTCACAGCAACCTCCAACTCCTGGGCTCAAGCGAGTCTCCTGCCTCTGCCTCCCAAGTAGCTGGGACCACAGGCGCCCGCCACAACGCCCGGCCATTTTTTGGTTGCAGCCGTCATTGTTGTTTGGCGGGTCCGGGCTGGGGATTCGAACCCGCCACCTTAGGTGTACGTGGCTGGCGCCTTAGCCGGTTGAGCTATAGGCGCCGAGCCGAAATATCTTATTTGAGAACTGAGAAATATGACGCATTCAAGTCACAAGAACTACAAAGCTAATCTAAGTTCAGATGCTTTAGTAAGTCCATTTGAGATAAATAAACAAAATCTCTGATAAATCTTATAGACTTAATTTTTTTCAAATAAAAAAGAAAAAGATGAAAATGATCCTTATCAAAAGAGCATATTCTACGTGTTCTGCTCTGCTGACTTCATAACACTAAGTTCTGGATGATCAGTGTGACATGGACTTTAACCTGATTCATTCAACAAACATTTAGTACCAGGCATTTGTGCTCAGAAAACAGAGATGATTAAAACTCAATGGTTAACAAATAGTGACATATGTGTACACATCCGAGATCAAAAAGAAAAACTATGAACCTACTGGAAGCCTCGAATCCTTTGTTGAAGGAGATGTGGGTGTGCATAAATACATAAGCAAACAAATTCATACTCTCTTGAATATGTAAAGAGCTTAACCCAAATGTCTAAGAGCTATCCATATTTCAAGAAATAAAACTGTCCAGGCAGAGGTGAAATCTTTGCTATATGACTGTAAATTTTACTTATACAAAGTGAGTATATGTATGTTTAGTGATGGCGAGAAAAGTTAAACATAAAAATGACAATAAATTACTGAGAAAGAGAAGTCAAAATAATTTGAATTATATTAGGAAAGATATCTGAGCTCAAAGCATGAAATACAATATCAGTTTAGCAAAACTAAGTCAGCATTTTTTTTCATTATTTTTTCTGGGGGCAGGGTCTCACTCTGTGATCAGGGCTAGAGTGCAGTGGCACCATCACAGCTCACTGTAACCCCAAGCTCCTGGGCACAAGTGATCCTCCCACCTCAGCTTCCAAAGTGCCATGATCACATACATGAGCCACTGCACCCTGCAGCATGTTATTTTCTAGAAAATCTTAGTCTCAAACTACAGGACTTTTCTGCAGTTTCTAAGTATGAATATAAAGGTCTATTTTATAAATGACCAAAAAACGTTAAGTACTCAAAAGACAGCTGAATTAATAACTCCATAAATATAAGACAGGCCATCTGTATATTAATAGTATTATATTTACAAATTTTAAGTATGCTACAAGTATACAGGTGAGTTTAATGCAAACTTAGAACATGCACAGAAACATTTCTAGTCAGCATCTTCCGGGGGAAATGCTACTGCTTTTTTTCATGCTTTAACATAATCTTATATTTAATATAACACATTTATAGGTGTTTACGATTTAAAATATAATAAAACATATAACTGCTACACATAAAGGAATATGCCCATTGTCACTAAGAAATCACTCCTTTTCCAGTAAGAGGCCAAATGTTTATCATATCTTTTTCCTCTGCAACAGTACAAAACTATTTCTGGCTCGGCACCTGTGGCTCAAGCGGCTAAGGCGCCAGCCACATACACCTAAGGTGGCGGGTTCAAATCCCCAGCCCGGCCCGCCAAACAACAACAATGATGGCTGCAACCCAAAAAATGGCCGGGCGTTGTGGCGGGTGCCTGTAGTCCCAGCTACTTGGGAGGCTGAGGCAGGAGATTCGCTTGAGCTCAGGAGTTGGAGGTTGCTATGAGCTGTGATGCCACAGCACTCTACCCAGGGGGATAGCTTGAGGCTCTGTCTCCAAAAAAAAAAACAAAACTATTTCTTACATGAGAAGTAAAAAGATTAGAATTACATGGAAACATAAATAAATAAAAATCTCCCATTGTTCTGAACTTCTCTGCACGTTCACCAGTGGATCAAAAGCATTAAGTCCTGTGGGCCATGAAATTAACTACTTCAGAGATTCTCCTACGAGACCTCTGCTATGAAGAATGTGTCTGTGTGGATCAAGTTTTACATAACTTGAGAACAATCTGCATTAAGTTAAAACAGGGTAAACACTCCAAACAAAAAGTAGAGCTTGCCAGTCTAGATTTTAAAAATCAACAAACTAAAGAACTAAAGTTATACAAGAAATGTACTTCAAATACAAAGAAAAAACAAGATGCAAAGTAAGAAGCTAGAAAAAGATCCGCCAGATAGACAGCATAGAAGCATAAGCAAGTAGAGTGGCTGCATTAACATCACACGAAACGGATTTCAAGACAAAGAGTTATTAGTAGACACATGGAAGATGACAGTGAAAGGTAAAGAGGGGCTCAGGGTCGCGGGTTAGGGGGCGGCCACACTCACAGGAGCTGGTGGGTTCGAACCCGGCCCTGGCCCACTAAACAACAGTGACAACTGTAACAAAAAAATAGCCAGGCATTGTGGCCGGTGCCTATAGTCCTGGGAGGCTGAGGCAGGAGAATCACTTAAGCCCAACAGGTTGAGGTTGCTGTGAGCTGTGATGCCACAGCACTCTACTGAGGGCAACATAACGAGACTCTATCTCAAAACAAATAAATAAATAAAATAAATAAAAAATAAAATAAAATAAAAAATCCATGAGTCAAGTAAGAAATTTAAAAATTTTCAAAACTATTTTTAACAGAATAATGAAAATTTGTAATAGCTTCTAGTTATCTAAGCCTCTGCTTTAGGAAGCTAGAAAAAAAAAATGACCAAATTAAACCCCAATAGGTAGAAAATAAATTAATGAAGACAAAAATGGAAATTGATGAAATAAACAGTAGAAGAAACAATGAAACCAAACCCTTGCTTCTATAAAGATTGATATTATTGATAAATCTGTTTAGGTTAATCAAGAGGAAACAAATCAGCAATATCAGAATGAAAGAGAGGTCAACACTTCATATCCTAAAGACATTAAAAAGATAATACAGGAAGAAATTAAATTTTTGCCAATAAAGTTGATACTCAAAGGAAATGTACAAAATGCTTAAAAGCCACAGAGTAACAGATTACCAAACGGACACAGAAAAAAATACAAAATCTGAATAGGCCTATGTCTAATTGTAATGTTAAAACTTTCCATGAAAAAAAAATTTAGTTTCACTGCAAATCCTAGCAAACACTTAACAAAGAAAAATATATCAATCCTTTGCAAACTCTTTAGGAAAACAGACAAAAAAGAAGTATTTCCCAAATAATTTTCTGAGGGCAATATTGCTGATACTAAAATCAGACACAGTTCACATTATAAAACTTCGTATTACAAAAACATGAAGACCACAGCTTAACATCCCTCATGAACACATATGATTCCTTAACTGAATATTGGTAAATTAAATCCAGTAATACATGGTGACAAACAAGGATTTGTCCTAGAAATGAACAGTTGGCTTAATCGATCAATGTAATTCATGTATTAATATAAAGAGGCTATTATAAATAATAGGTAATTCAACTTAAGAACAAACCTACAGAATCTATCCATTTGTAATCTGGGGACTGCCTATACACAGAAACCCCTGAGGAACTGGCCAGAAGGCTACTACAGCAAATGAGGGAGTTTAGCAGGGCGGAGGGAAACAAGGTCTACACATAAGATGGATTTGTATTTTACCTTTCAATGAACATTTAGAAATAAAAATTAAAAACTTTTCCTTACAATGGAATTCTCAAAGAGTAAACAGGTGTGCATTTAACAAAGTATGTGTAAGACCTATATATTGAAAACTACAAAATGTTACGGCAAGAAATTAAAGAAAGCCTAGCACATTGACATGAGCTATAGTCCCAGCTATTTGGGAGGCCAAGACAGGACTGCTTAAGCTCAAGAGTTTGAGTGTAGTCTGGGTTACACAGGCAGACCCTATTTCCAAACAAAAGTAAAATAAAGTTTTAAAAATAGAGAGATACATCATGATTGTGGATTAAAAGATTCAACACTGTTAGGATGTCAGTTTTTTCCCAAAATGATGACAGATTCAATGCAATCCAAATTAAAATTTTATCAGATTTGTTAAAAAATACAAATTGGGCCAAGTGCAATGGCTCATGCCTATAATTGCAGCACTTGGGAATGCTGAGGATGATGGATTGTCATAGCTCAGGAATTCAAGAACAGCCTGATTAAAGCAAAACTCCATCTTTACTAGAAACAGAAAAACTAGCCAGGTATATGGTGAGTGCCTGTAATCCCAGCTACTCGGGAGGCTGAGATAAGAGGACTGCTTGAGCTCAAGAGTTTGAGGTTGTGAGCTGTGACACCATGGCACTCTACCCAGGGCAGTAAGTGTAAATGCACTGAAATAGTCCTACTGGGATGTTGAACACACTCTGATGTGGGCATACAGCAGATTTCATATATTTTAAATTTCTATATTGCCCTGGGAAGTAGGAAATACTCCCTACCTGTCTACAGGTTTTCTGTTTGTTTTTGTAGAGATGAGGTCTCACTATGTTGGTCCAGGCAGGACTCGGACTCTTGGGAACTAAGCAATCTTCCTGCCTCAGCCTCCTAAGTAGCTGGGACTACAGGTCACTACACCTGGCTCCCACACACAGGTTCATTCTTGATAAATGCCTAACATTGTTTTAAATATATACTATACTCTAAAAAAGCAATAAATATTTCTCATAGAACAATGTATATTTTTTTAATTTATTGCTTAACTCATATCTTCCACTACTCTAGGGAAGTCAAAATAAACATAGCATCTCAAGATTTTTTCCTTTACTTCACTTTTCATTAAGTGACTACAACTAAAACTCTCCCTGAGTCAACACAGGTACAAAAATGAGAAGAGCACTAAACTTTTCTATTCATCACAAAATAAGCGTAGTGTTCATCCTGCAGAAGCTCAACACAACCTATACGCCATGACCCAAGAACTTGAGCCACTGTGGGCCAGTCTAGACAGGAAAGAATTTCAAGTGTCAGAGAAGCAACATCATAGGAACAAAAAATCATAAACCCAAAGCCCTCTACCCTCTGGAAATGCTAACAAAACCTCCAGAAAGAACGTGTCACAAAAGCAACTGTGAACAAAAATAGTTGAAATTATCTCTGTACAGAAATGTTCTAAAGAATTCTTAGAGGATTTGGAATAATAAAGGGAATAAATCATATAAATTTAGGAAAGACCCCAAAATAGACATTTAATTAAATATGGCAAAATCTTCATTATTCAAAATTCAACTGATTTGCACAATTTTTTTTAAAAGCTCTTACACAAAAACCTCAGTAGAAAAAAGTTTCCATTGAAGACTTTCTTTGAATGTACATATACTTTTTTTTTAATTGAATGGTAACTACGTACATATACTTTTAAGGTATTCTAAATGCATAGACATTCTCACCTAACCTACCAAAGCTACTGTTTGCAGTATCAGCAATCTCTAAGTCTTAGCTTCTATCTGTAAAATAATCTCAAAAGTCTCCTCTGGCTCAATCACTGTATGCTTAGAATAAAGATCTTTTATTTTAAAAACAACAATGACAACACTACCGATGAGTGAGAAAGTGCACAAAATCCCTTGACAGCAATGTGACAAAACACTCAGTTATTGAGAACACAACACGCCCCCAACAAGGTCACTCAAACTTTACGTAAAAGCCAAGAAACCAATTTAGACCAGGAATAAAATCAACTGTATCATGCAGAAAGCTCTTCATTTCTTAGAAAGCAAGCTGTGTAGCAGAAACTGTGTGGTACAAAGACCCCTAACTCAGGAACGAAGACGATTCTCTCCTCTCTCTTTGAAGCTCTTGGGATCGTCCACACTGAAGTCACCTGACCTTTTAAGACTTAGATTTTTATCTATTTAGAGACTGGAACAGATGATCTCAAAGTTCCTTCCAGCTATGGTGACCTCTCAGGAAAAAGAAGAGGGGGAGGCAGGGTGCTTATGTTACACTTATTTTATCCTCTCAAGAGCTGCTCGGCCTCAGGCCCAACATCCTGTGTAAATATACATGACCAAGTAGACTCCTTATCAGTGTCGGAAATTGATTCCTTAAATATTCATTATTACTTCCTCAGATTGGATGATTTCACATCCGTAACCATACAGAGAGGAATTATTTCATGTAACTTAAAATATATTAATTTATTTATATAGCCCTATAGGATGTAGCCTAAAGCCAAAATGAAGAGTCCTCCCGCTACCACCAGAAAAGGAAACCGGCTTCAGTAGTCAGTGCGCTGCTCCGTGTGTGTCACGGGATTAAAGCAAATGAGTAATTGCGGTGGTAACATGAGGCTCATTTATTTCATTTTACACTAGATTTAAGAAATTATTTTTAAAACTTAAGCTTTAAACTACAAATCATGAAGAAAAACTTAATTTTGGTTTTATAATCATGTGAAATATTAACACGATTCCAAATTAAATTCTAAAAAAACCAAATTTATCCCCAAAAAAGCCTACCTTCTTCCCTGTTGCTCTATGTGCTTTGAAATACAGTCTCAGACATAGTAAAGAAAGTTGTTTTTTTGTTTGTTTGTTTGTTTGTTTACTTTTTGGTTAAGCAGGCCCTGGCCTGGTGCTCTAATCTCTGAGCTACAGCAGGCACCCAGCCAGTAGAGAAGGTTTAAAGGCATCGCAGCTAGATTCCAATCTTGGGGGTATGACGTTGAATTGTAACTTAATCTCTCTTACTTTATTTCTTTAAGTCTAAAACAGTGATAATAAGAGAATCTACTTCAGAGGGGAGTTATGAGGATTGAATGAGATCACCTCTGCAGAGCACTTGCTTGTAAGACCTCTGTAAGTATCCACCGCTATCATGAGACCTCATTTGAGGTTCACCAGAATCCTGCAGCAAAGATATATTAGGAAATGACCTGGGCAGGATGACAACTCCGCTGTGGGTCCCAGCACCAGGCCACAGCACTCACTCCTCAGATGCAGGCTACTCTACGCTCACACTCAACACACATTCCCTGCAGCCAGTCCAGGAAAAAAGAAGCGTCTTTCCACCCAGGATGACCTCAAAAGACTTACTGTGTTCAGTGCATTGAGAGTTGTGTCATCCCGAGAGGCTGCGACACAGCCATCTTCTGTGGAGCCTCCATCACACATTCCTGCGAAAGCTGCCATGCTCCTTCAGAAGAAGACATTTTTTCCTTCATCAGTACACAGTAATATCTGTATGGAGATTTTAACCCTCCATTTTTAGCCCAGACCAAATTCCATTACTACGTGTAAAATAAAATGGAGTTCTCAGTCCTGCCTCTGCTCTTTAGCCTTCACTCACAGAGACAAGTTACTTTTAACTGGGCCCGTCTCTTATTTCTTCCCACACTACATTAGCACTTAGAGTTTTAGACTTGAAGGTATGAATAATCTAAATCCATCTGCCACAATACTCTGCGAGATTACAATCTTTTGAAAGAAAAGTCTCTAGAAAACATGTGAAATTGAGTCCTCTGTAACTTTGGTCAATTCCTCTCTATACATCAACTACGTTTAGGTGAATTTAAAGTGAAAAATCAGAGATAAAGTCTCTCAGCAGTCCCTGACTCCACCAGTGCATCTCATCCCGCTGCAGGCCAACACGCACAGCACTGCAGACCAGAACACAGCCCAAGTTATAATTCAGAGGCTCGACCCCTGCTTTAATGGGGTTTTGTTGTTGTTGTTGTTACTGCTAATACCACGGTGAGCCCCAGGAATCGCTGCAGACAAGGGAAGACTCTCTGTCTGCTCTGTGACATGTTAGGATGGATTTAAACTTCCCTTTTGCATCTGAGGCACATGTATGTTGGCAAGTTCTGTGGGATAATTGCAGGCAAATCTCAAATAGGTAAGTCACCAAAATGTCAAGTTTGGTTTAGGCACTAATGAGCAGCCACCAAATAAAGAGAGAACATTTGTAAGATGGGGTGAACGACTCAATTAACTCAACTGGACTAAGAGGTACTGATAACTGCATGGATGGCTTATAAGAGGGAAGAAAGTGACTTTACCGTAATAAACCCTTTTTCTCTGGCAGTTAAGGGTCAGGGCCCTGATTACAGAGGGCGTAACTAAACTTGAATTCAGAGAATGCAAAGATAGAAATAAAATCTCAGGGAAAAAGGAGAAAGTTTATGGACTACTAATCACTTCAGACAGCCTATTTCGGGAAGTAAGATGGAGCGGATGCCTATTACCTTGCTGCCCTCAGGTACATGAGAAGGTCACAGTCGTTAACTCCAGGCATCCAGACCAGCTCCTCATGTTGGGTCACTGTATCACCATCTGGAGAAGGAAATGGTTGCAAATCTGGAAGTTTGGCCTGTAAGAGAGGGATGAAAAAGTCACAACCAAAGCATAGATTGTAAAAGCTATTTCAAAGGGCAGTCCTTGAGAACAGACACAACGGTTTACTGAGCCTCTTTCTTTGGACAGCAGAAAAATAACAGCAAAACCATGAGTCATTTGAACTGGCCAGTACCTCACGGCAGGCTCATTTCACCACAGAAGATTTCACAACAGACTGCTTAATCTCTATATAAGGAGCAGCAAACAGCATGATCCAAAGAGTGAAACAAAAAATGGACCTGTACGAATACAATAAATAAAAACAGAAAATGTCTTCGGAGGTAATAGCTACTTGATAAAGAAGGGAAACACACACATATTTCCAATATATCAAGTTTATGAAGAAGACACAGGCAAATACTAAAACCTCACCTGAGGACATTTGCTAAAAGACTGGTGAACCATCCTGTCAGATTAGCCTTCTAATCAGGACAGTCAATAGCAATATAAGTCATTGTCAACATCAAAAGATGGACAAAGTATCAAAGTTAACCCTGAAAACATACTTGAACTGATCCATAGTGATAGAAATCAGTGTTGCTTCAGGAGAGGGAATTGTCTCTGATAAGGCAGGAAGGAACTTTCTGAGATGACAAATTTTCTGTGCCTTGATATGAATCGCCAAAGCAGACTGAACAGTATTAAATAAGATATGAACAATGCACTGTACATAAAGTATACCTCTATAAAAAGAATTTTTAAAAAATATGAATAGTGTTCATCAACCAGCATTCTAAGACACTAGATTCAAATACCTCTGGCATTCATGTTCTTATCTTTACTGTGCTAGGGCAGAGCAAGAGCAAGTGGGTACCATTGCTAACATCACCATCAGAGACCTAGAAAAACAGGCGTTGCAAGACACACACGCTCTTATCTGGTCAAATGATGATCACAGGTACATTAGTCTCATATTTTAAACTAACAGTTAGAATTTAAAAGCTCCAGTGTACACAGAGCCCAGGCAAAAACTTTAAGTGAAGTAATCAGGCAGAGTAGAAGGCAGTGCCGTCCAACAGAAATAAAATGAAGGCCCCACTCGGCAGCCCTCCAATAGTAGTTAAATTAATTAAAAAGTACTACTGTGGGGGATCAGAAACCAGAGGAAAAAAGACTAGAAATGTAATTAGACATTTTACAGAAAAAGAAATACAAATGTCTCTTAATCTTAGGAACTGATGATCAACCTTGCTGATAGCAGAAATGCAAATTTATGACTCAGATACATTTTCCCGTCAACCATCTTGACATAAATCCCTAAGTCTGACAGCATTTAAAGACGTGAAACAACCAGCACTCATGGCCGGGCACAGTGGCTGACTCCTGGAATCCTAGCACTTTTGGGAGGCCAAGGTAAGAGGATTGCTAGAGCTCAGGAATTCAAGACCCCATCTCTATAAAAAAATGAAATAAAATAAAATTAGCCACATATGGCGGCAAATGCTTCTAGTCCTTGTTACTGAGGAGGGAGAACTGCTTGAGCCTAGGAGCTCGAGGTTGCAGTAAGCTATAATGAGGCTACTGCACCCCAGCCACGATGACAGAGCAAAATCCTGTTCCTAAACAAAAAGTAATAAAATAAATTTAAAAATAGCACTCATATGTAAGTAGCTAGAGTGAGAACAAACTGGTACAATTCCCCCTACCAAGCGGAATGTGGTGCTATCACCAGAATTACACGTGCACTTGCCCTCTAAGCCGGCTATCCCCTTTTTAGGGACACAGCCTGAAGATACATGGCCAAAGACATAAAAATCTGCACGTCCAGGTTACTCGCTGAAACATTACTTATAACAGAATAAACTGTTCTATCCACACATGGAGTCCTACCAAACTCCAGAAGGGACGAGAAGGAGCTCTGCCTACTGCTATGGAGGAGAGTCTACCCAGACACCTGTCAGAAGAAAAAGGAAGGTGACCAAAGTGTGCGTATTCTGCTACCGCGTAGCTCAGCAATAAAGATCAAAGGAATAAAAATATGTTATAACAACAATCTCATAAAAATGCTAAATGAAAAAAACACACCTAAGTATTAAGTTGATTTATTCTAGGAACTATTTCGAATAACTCTAAAACCTACTAATTTGCCAGTGCAGCCTCAGTGGGGATATGCTTTAAGGGCAAAACAGAATTTAACAGAAAACATTTTCTTTCTGAGACAGAGCCTCAAGCTGTCCCCCCTGGGTAGGGTGCCATGGCATCATAGCTCACAGCAAACTCCAACTCCTGGGCTCAAGCAAGTCTTCTGCCTCAGCCTCTCAAGTAGCTGGGACCACAGGCACCCGCCACAACACCTGGCTATTTCTTTGTTGCAGCCGTCATTGTTGTTTGGCAGGCCTGGGCTGGATTTGAACCCGCCACCTTAGGTGTATGTGGCTGGCACCTTAGCCACTTGAGCCACAGGTGTGAAGCCAGAAAACAGTTTCAATAATCATATTGTTTGCAGCAATGTGAGTACTGTTACTTGAGCTATTATATCTGTATTATGGGATTAAAGCAAATGAATGCTGTCATTATTTAAAGCCAGGATCTGAAGCATGATTAAAAAGATAACAGGTGAAAGAACAGTAAGATTATTTATAAAGCCTAGATTAAAATGTCAAATATTGGCATAAATTTATAATGTATTTTATTTTTTAAAGAAAAGAGAACAAAATACCTATCTCCTAGTCCTGTCAACTGAAAAGGCCTAGAAATAGTCCCCAACTCTATAGGAATGAGTATCCCAGCATCCAGACTGTGAACAGCACCTGCTACCACAACAAATGAAGCCTGTTCTGAGAAAAGTTTAATTCCAGACCTAAGGAAGGCATAAAAATCACGTCACACAAGATAAAAGGGACCTACCAAAGACCACTAGGATTAAGTCAAAAGGACACACAGCAGGAAAATGTTCCTACTGCCCTAAAACAGATCATTTTACCACCAATAAGAATGGATTAAAGATAAGAAATAATTTAAAATCCACTGACAACACCTGGAAGATACAGTGGAACTAATGCAGTATTCTGAAATACTGAGGGGAAGAATCAAACATCTGCTGTGCCTTCCCTACCTGATTCAGGGAACCAAACGGCTGATAAGGGGGAAACGTCATTTATTCAGCAAATGGATGAAAGGAGGATAGAATATAACTGATCTGAAATTCCTATTTTTTAGTGCTCCAAAACATTGCTTTTTGAAAATAATGCATAAAGAATATATTTTAAATCTGATGTAAATATTTGATTTTAAATGATAATTTACAAAACTCCAAGCATAAATAAAGCTCCTTCTTTGCCAAGAATTTAAGCATCTTTTACTTAGAAACCACTTTTTCTGTTATGGTAAGGGAAAAAAATCTGTAAAATAAAAGTCCAGTACAAAGATTTCAAGACATAGAACACATACAGTAAGAGGAAAACATAGGTGGGAAAATACGGTTGGAGAGAAAGCGGAGAGGAGATGTGACTGAGTGGCACCTGATCAAAGACACGGCTCACTCAGTGTGCAGTGAGAAGGGATGGATGACACAGTCAGGCCCACCCCATCAAATACACCAAGAAAAGGCTTGAACAAGGCAGACATTAAGTGCAGCGTCTTCCTCCTGCAGCTTCTTACTGTACCAGTTATAATGTAAATCTGGAATGAGAAGTGTCTCCTAGAAATTATATGCTTCTGATGATTTCTGTGCTTTGGTTTTAACATTCCCTTCACTTCTTACTTTCCTTCACGAATTAAAATAGGCTCTTAAAGAATGTGAATGGCATACAGGAAATAGTGTCTAGGCAGTACCTAGACAGACCACCTCTCTGCCCTTACAAAGCTCACGGCTACCAGTAGCTCACGCCTCCAGATATGGCAGCCATAGTTGCTGACGCCCCAACATACATTCCAACTCAAATGATGATCTATGCGAACCATGATAAACTTGTTTTCCTCATGGTTTAGAAATGGACACGTAACCCAATCCATGGTGATAAGATGTGGGAGTACCGGGGACATTCGGGCAAATGTTCCCTGCTCCTACGGACAAGAGGAGGACGATGTCTTTCCTCCTCTCAGCACTTGCTGGTCTCATTCATTGTAAGATAGGTTATTATTCTATGCACTAGAAAGGATAAACATGGCCGATAAATTATAACCACACCATAGAATGTACAATAAAGACCAACTTCAGAGATCAAATGTAAAGGAAAAACGTGCATGTTAGGGTCAGGTGCCATGGCTCATGCCTATAGGATTAGTACTCTGGGAGGCTGAGGTGAGAGGATTGGTAGAGCTCAAGAGTTTGTTTTAAGACCAGCCTGAACAAGACCCTCTCTACTGAAAATAGAAAGAAAAAAAAAAAAATAGCTGGGCACCGAGGAGTGTGCCTGTAGTTCCAGCTTCTTGGAAGGCTGAGGCAGCAGGGATTACTTGAGCCCAGGAGTTTAAGATTGCAGTGAGCTATGATACCACCCTTATAATCGACTCAGGGTGACACAACAACACTCTATGTCTTTAAAAAAAAAAAAAAAGTACATCTTAGAATGAATGACATCCACGTACCCTGTAGGACAGGTGAGTAATCAAGAAAATCTCAGAGAAGCACAGCAGAGCCCTGGGTCCAGCCTGACCAGGATGTCTTGATATGTGGGACACAACCATCAGTGTTGAGCCAGAGTCCTGCCAGTCAAAGTATGCTGATGCTGACATAGTAAACTCAACAGAACTTTCCTGAAAGGGCACAGGCTATGACAGAGCAAGCTTTCAACTGAAAGTGTCCTATCTTTGATACTCCTGAAGGAAAAAGGTTTTTAAAATCTTTTTATTTATGATTTTCTTTTAAATATGGAATGCTTCAGGAATTTGTGTGTCATCCTTGGGCAGGGGCCATGCTAATCTTTTCTGTATTGTTCTAATTTTAGTATATATGCTGCCAAAGAGAGCACTAAAATCTTTTTTAATGAAAGTACGTAGTGATCAAATGTTCATCAATGGAGGAATGAGTCAACAAACTATGATACACACAGACAATGGAGTCAGTCTCAAAAAGGAAGGAAAGTCTGAGACACGTTACATATAATATGATGAAGCTTGGGGACGTTCTGCTAAGTGAAGGAAGCCAATCAGAGAAAGAAACTCTATATGATTCCACTCATCTGAGGCGCTTCTCTGCGGCAGAGCTGTCAAATACAAACCCAGGAAGAGGACAGGGACCGGACAAGGGAGGACACAGAGTTTCAACTGTGCAGGGTAACACGAGTTCTGGAGATGGACGGTGGTGGGGGCTGTACAATTAATATACTTAATGTCATGGAGGTGTATACTGAAAAATGATTAAGATGGTAAATCTTATATTATGTATATTTTCCTACAATTTTATAAAAGTATATGGTGATGTTTTAAAAAAATGAATTTACACAAAATTCCCTATAGCAGTAACAATTCTAAATGCTGCACAACAGAATAAAGGGCCAGCAGACTAACAATGAATAAAAACCTAAAGAAGCTACGAATATTTACTTTACCTGATGACTAGGACCAACACGAATTTCCCCCTGGGTACTGTTTAGCCTCCTGTCACAAACAGAAAAGATTAAGTTAGCACAGTATTAGTACAATTTTGACATAAACATTCATATATTTTATCAAGGAAAGTAATTCAATTCAACTAAATGAAGGGTAACTCAGGAAGAACTAACTTCCTTGCTACTTCTAACGCTGCCGGGTACACGGACCGCTCTCCCCACACCTTTAAAACCTTTTCCTTCTAATGACCCAGTGACTACAGCTGCCTGTCTCTCTCCTACACCATCACTCCTTCACTCCTCAGAGGCAGACTTCTGTTAGGACAATCCCAGTCGGGTGCATCTTCTTCTCAAAAAGATGTGAAAGTCCCACCATAGACCTTATGAAATGCAAATGAGAAAACAGGGTCATTCAGCTGACCACTTGTTCTTTTAATAAATACGTATTACCAGTTAGTGCCTACTATAAGCCAGGAATCACCCTAGGTGCTGGGATAAAGCAATGAACAAGACACCAACCCTACCTTCTTGAAACACATATTCTAATTGAGGAGAAGTAAACAAATAGGTCAAGGATGATAAATGCCAAGAATTAAGCAGACGATAAATAATGAAATATTCTCCAGGTCTTAGTAAAGTAGAGCATGTGCAGAGACAAAAAGGGCAGGAGCCCAGAAGGCTTCTGAGGTGACAGAGCTCATCTCCCTGTCTCTGCTACCCCGGCTGCTCTTGCAAGCCTCTCCTTCCCTTGCCCCAAATCCATACTAGCCAGGTTCCCCTTAAAAGCCACTGATTTTTATGAAGCCTTTCTTTATCTCCTGCCATTTTGCCTCCCACACATTCCTAAAATGGGTAGTGTCTTCCTCTTTTCATTCCTTCATAAAATGTTTGGTGAATATCTTTTTTTTTTGTCTCAGGCTCTACACAGGGCACTAACTGGGGGTATACAGTGATAGACAAAGAAATTCTGGTCTCTCAGAGCTCTCTAGTACCTATGATTTGGAGTCATGATATCTGTGGGCAAACTTGAGAAAACTCTTTCTGTGCCCAGTGATAAGACTTTGTTTTTTGAGAAAGAGCCTCACTTTGTCACCCTGGGTAGAGTGCCATGGAGTCATAGCTCAGAACCACCTCAAACTCTTGGGCTTTAGCAATCATCTTGCCTCAGCCTCCTGAGTAGCTGGGACTACAGGTACCCGCAACAATACCCAGCTATTTTTCTTTGTCTTTTAGAATAGACAGGGTGTTGCTCTTGCTCAGGCTGGTCTCAAACCCGTGAGCTCAGGCAATCCATCTGCCTCAGCCTCCCAGAGTGCTGGGATTACAGGTGTTGAGCCGCCGCATCCAGCCAAGACTTTTGTATTTCATAGGCACCACCAAAATTTCAACAGACACAGTGACAGCTGCTGATGAGTGCTTTGTCGACTTGGACTGAACTGAAGAACATGATAAAGCAAAGGGCCCAAGAGCAGGTGCGTACTCTTGCTTTCCTCTCATGGATCTGGTACCTAAACTATTGTTTGGAACTGTTAAAATGAATTTTTAGAAAACTATTATTTACTTTAGGTACCCTGGGTCTAGTACTTTATTCTCTTAGAACAATTTTTCATGTGAAGAATCTTGTTTTGGCAAAGTCCGCAGTAGGTGTGACAAAGGAAGAAAAGAGGAAGAGGACGGCAACCAGGAGGAGGACAGCCACCACAGAGACGTCCCAAGGTCCGGTGCTCCAGACCCTAACACACCACCAGCTCCACCCACAACAGCAGAGCAGGACCAATCACCATGTTCATAAACAAGTCTCAGACAGTCCAGGAGAAACAGCGCACAAAAGGCTACGGGCAATTGTCAAAATTAGGCAGCTGGAGGAGACAGACACAGAAGTGACAGGGTTCTGAGGAACTCAGATGCGAAAGGCTGAAAGAGAAGAATTGCAGAGGGAGAAGGGTCTGCATGAAGGGCTGACTTTACCATCAGTCAGTCATCTTTGTGTCTCCGGTAGAGAAATGTCATGTTGAAAAAAATAAGCTGGAAGATGGATTGTTCCCACTGGCTTAGGTAGGAATTAGAAAAAGCTGTTTTAGCAGGCATGCTGAAGATTTAAATGAGCCAGGAAGCTATTTTAATCATGAGTACTTAAGAAAAACAAGCAGTTGGTGTTATCACTCTTTCCCTTCCAACTGTCCCTTCCCAGTCTCTAACTAGCTATGAGCAAATGAGCTGCCCAAAGTTGGCTCCTCTATTTCTAGACACTGTCCGAATGCTTTCTTGTCTACAAGCCTCAATTCACCATCTTAGAAAGCTTCAGCCATAGCCTGTCCCAAGTACTTGTGCCTACAGCTCAACCTTCAGGTTCTTCTAGAAGGTTTGTGTTATTCCAGAGTTCTCAAGTGGTGCATATGTAATCATGTCCACATCACTGCTACACATAGTAAGTCTGTGACAACTCCTAAACAAACACTCCTGGTTCATTCTTTAGCCAATGTATCACCATGTTTAGCTCAAAATACATGTCATGATAAAAAAAAAAACCCAAATGCTCCTTATATCCCACTTGCTTCCATAAAAAACAGGAGGCAAATAATTATTAATAAACTAATAATGATACAAGTGAAAGAAAAAAACATATTGGGGCATTTGAAGAGATTAAATTGGAAATTTTAAGTTTATATCAAAAAAGAAAGAGTACTAATAAGGTAAGTAGGTTATTATAAACAAAATAAAAGAATCCCCTTAAAAGCTTATTAAAAAATCACCCTTTACAACAAAGTTTTTTAAATCAGATGCAACTTTTAAATATCAGAGTTTCGTTGCAAGAAACAACAAAGTTATTTCTGAGCAGGGTTAGGATCTGAAGTATAGACAATGGCATTAGTCTACCACATCCAGGGACTACAGAATGCAAAATGGGAATGAGAAAATGAGCATTTTCTAAGTCCAAGGTATAAAAAAGTAGACGGTAACATATCTCACCAGAGAAAACTGGATGCATCTGACAGAGAAACTGTCAGAACATGAACTAAAGGAGAAAGACAAGTGGGCTAGAGGGAGACTGCCAGCATCCAGCTGAACCCAGCGTTAATTAGATATTAACTCCCTTAATTAAATATCCTTCCCCTGTTGCTACTCCTTTTTTTTTTTTTTTTTTTTTTGCAGTTTTTAGCTGGGGCGGGGCTGGATTTGAACCCACCACCTCTGGCATATGGGGCCAGCACCCTACCTTTGAGCCACAGGTGCTGCCTGGTGCTGCTCCCTTTTTGAACACACCTCTCCATTAGAAGATGATGCCTTACTCTGACTAATTTTGACACTCCACACGTGTATCTACCTTTGGACTGTAAGCTTCTAGAATACAGGACTGAGATTTCATCCATCTTTTCATATCCCAGGGATCTAACATAGTACCTGCTAAACATTATCGGGAGAATTAAAAGTTCCATGGTGAGACAGGGCATGGTGGCGCACACCTGTAATCCTAGCACTCTGGGAGGCCAAGGCCGGTGGACTGCTTGAGGTCAGGAGTTCGAGACTAGTCTGAGCCAGAGGGAGATCCCACCTCTAAAAACAGCCGGGCATTATGGCAGGCACCTATAGTCCATGCTATTCGGGAGGCTGAGGCAAGAGGATAGCTTGTGCCCAAGAGTTTGAGGTTGCTCTGAGCTATAATACCACAGCTCTCTACCAAAGGTAAGAAAGTGAGAAAGACAGAACTTCTCAAACATTTAGGTCCCAAGAACCTATTATGCTCTAAAAATTACTGAGGCCAGGTGTGGTGGCTCATGCCTGTAATCCCAGTGCTTTGGGAAGTGGCAAGAGGACCACTTCAGGCCAGGAGTTCAAGATCAGTCTGGACAACATAGTGAAATCCTGTCTGTACAAAAATATAAAATTAAAATCTCAACAAATTTGTTTTTGAAAATCATCAAAATATTTGATTTAAAAATAGCAATACATTATTCAATACATAATAATATATATGACATCTTTACTAAAAGTAGTTGTGTGTAAACAAACGGTGAAAAAGGAGGCTTTATTTTATATTTTTATAAATCTTGCTAATATCTGACTTAACAGATGGATTTTCTGATATACTTCTGCATTCAATCTGTTGTAATACGTTGTTTTGGTTAAAGTTTATAAAGAAAATCCAGCCTAACACAGCTGTGTAATTGGAAAAGGTAGCCCTTTTTTCTGTAGATAGATTTCTTATAGATTTTATTTCTGTGTCATGTTAGAGATATATGCATGTATCTTTTTTAAAAAATACAATCTATATTCCCTTCCCCATCAAACTCACAAAAGGAGATATAAATCCTTCTAGGATTGCCATCAGGCTTCCCAAGATGGTCAGAGCCAAGGAAAAATCCATCTCTCAACATCTTGAGAACACTGACTGTCTTAGGCCCTGGAGTCGCTGAAGCAGTAGTGCTTGCAGGGCCCAGGGAGAGAAGAGAGGAAAGGGAAGAACTTCAGTGTGACAGGACTCTAGGGTGAAAGTGTCTTGTGACTCCTCGAATGGCAGATTGAACTCTCAGTGTAGGAGTCAAGATGGGGGCCCTATGGCTCTTCAAGTACTGCCCAACAAGCAGGGATGGGGAGCAGGAACGTGGGACAAGGCATGAAGAGATAAGAGTATAGGACAAGGAATGCCTGTGGGTTATGCTGGAGACAAGAGCCACCCCCATCGGGGCTGCCCATCTACTCAGTGACACATAATGAACAGGGACAGATGCTGAGCTCTTAAAGAAATAGGAGAGAGAACGTGGCAGGGAGGGGGAGTCATGGGACACAAAAGTAAGTCACAAACAGTAAATGTCCTAACAAAAACATGGCCTATACCTGCCTCTTCCCTAGAGAAGGTGTGATCATACTTGGGAGTGGGGAAGGTGAAGGGTCATGAACCTAGGATTATCAGATGCCAGGGGCACAAGAAGGCTCTCTGAGGACTCCTAAGAGGCAGGCAGGCAGCTGGGACCCCCCCTCACATCCCCAGGGGAGAAGCAACAGTCTCTTCAATCCAACGTGGACCAAATCTTGGGGGCCCTTTGAGGCTTTCTTGCTGGGCTAGCACTAGTTGCTGCCAGGAGCTGGTTCCTTAAGCTTATTCTTTGAGCCTCCAGGAGTGGGGCAACATTTTGGGCTTCAGCTAGGTCAGTGGATACATCCTCGCAGCAAACACCGTGAGCAGCCTCAAAGCAGAAGCAGAGTGCCTCCCAGCAGCTCTGACACCGGCACATCCAGCAGTTCCCCCCCTCCCCCCAGACACCATGGGCCACCCGCATGTGGGGAGGGAGTTTGGCCAGTGTTTGCCCCATGGCTGACTTGGCCAGAGGCAGGAACTGCTCCTGGTTCTGCCCTGTCATCCTCACTTCTGTACTCACGGCCTCACTAAGCTGAAAGGACCCAGGCTCAAGGCATCTGCAGCCCAGGCCAGACCTGTGTGAGGTCACCAAGAAGCGTCCCCTTTTGGAGCACTGGGAGGGGCACTACTCAAGTCACCTCCCACAGCTGTTCCAGGCCTTTCCTGCCACCTCTCTTGAAGGTAGCCTTTTTTCTTTTCTTTTCTTTTCTTTTTTTTTTTTTTTGGAGACAGAGTCTCACTATGTCCTTTGGCGGTAGAGTGCCATGGCATCACAGCTCACAGCAACCTCAAACTCTTGGGCTTAAGCAATTCTCTTGCCTCAGTCTCCCAAGTACCTGGGACTACAGGCTATTTTTTGTCACAGCTGTCACTGTTGTTTTAGCTGGCATGAGCTGGGTTTGAACCCGCCAACCTCAGTGTATGTGGCTGACACTGTAACCACTCTGCTATGGGCGTTGAGCCAGAAGGTAGTCTTTTTGATACTACACCAAAACTCAACAAGTGACAGGCAGAGTGGGATGCTTATCAGTAATCTTTTACACTCCATTATATTACAATCCATTAGTCTGTCATGCTTTTTGAATACATCTACTCACACGTGATTTTATAATGCCATGTGTCAGTTATGTTGAGAACACTCATTCACTACGTTTTGTAGATTTTTCAGATTGCTAGAGTTCATCATATAGTATTCTTAAAAAGTCACATTCATTAACATCACTACCCACCTCCTAAGAAACTTTAAGTGTAGAGAAGCTGTCAGTCTCAGTGTGGTGGGCACAGTTTTTCAAAACTCTAATTTTTACACAAAAGGTTCAAATTTTATAGTTCCAAATACTATCAGTAGTTTTCCTTGAAATGACAGGCTCACTTCATTCATTTTCAAGAAAATATCTGCCAAATACCCAAGTCTGCATGATCATAGTTATCTGTCAGTTGTTCTTTCAAGTAGCAAAGATACTGCATGAAAATAGTGGCCACTTCCACTTGTAACTCAAAAAACTTGATGCACAGGGCTGCTCAAGACATCATCGTCCCAGGGTATGCAGCAGGGGACTTTTGTGTCACTCCCAACTTCATCATACAGAGTATTAGACAGGAAGTCAAAGACTGAAATTTAATAAAAATAAGAGTCCACAAACCATGCTTTCACAAGCACTAATTATGACATACTCTGAACTTTATAAAACACCACAGGCTAAAACTCCGAAGGCCTCCAGGTTCCCCCTTCCATCAGTCAGGACAGCAGCTGACATGCAGCCCTCTCTCTCCTTCTGCTATAGATGCTCTACACTCTCTCATTCTAGGTAGTAAGTCATTTAGTTCATGTTCTGATATTACAAAAACATTAGCATTGTTAGTCACAGAAATTCAGATCTCACTCTATGTTTTAAAGCAGTATAGCTACTGGCTCAGCGCCCGTAGCTCGGTGACTAGGGCAGCGGCCACATACACTGAGGCTGGCAGGTTTGAGCCAGCCCGGGCCTGCTACACAACAATGACAACTACAACCAAAAAATAGCCAGGCTTGTGGCAGGAGCCTGTAGTCCCAGCTACTTGGGGGGCTGAGGCAAGAGAATCGTTTAGGCCCAAGAGTTTGAGGTTGCTGTGAGCTGTGATGACATGGCACTCTACTGAGGGCGACATAGTGAGACTCTTGTCTCCAAACAAAACAAAACAAACAAACAGTATAGCTACTAAAGAGGTTTTTGCTTGAATGCACAATGTCACTTAATTAACAAAGCAGGTCTAAGGCAAAGAGAGCGGTCATCAATTTAAGAGGAAAAATCCAGACCAAAGGCAGTATGACCCCTAGTGACATGAAGGGTTTTACTGTATGAAATAAGAAACTAAAGATTGAAGTCACAGCCCTGGAAAACGCAAGACACATAAACACACACATACACACACCCTCCTCTGTCCTTCTCTCAGGGCTTCCACATACATTATCTTAAATCTTGGTGTATCATAGTTTCTGAAAAAACCAAAATAACAACACTAACTATTGCTTACTAAGTACTTCCTACGCTAGGCATACAATAGTTCATTACTCCCATTACAACTTTATGAGGCAGCATCTTCACTTTATAGATAACAACAACACTAATTGCAACACTAATAGATCGACAGCCACATCCATTGCACATTTACTATGTACCAGGCATTGCAAGCTGAGTAATTTCTTTTTTTTTTTTAAGCTAAGCAATTTCCATGTATTTTCTCATCTAATCTTAAAGACAACCCTGTAAGATGTACACTATTACAGCCTCTGCATGTACAGGTACACGTCACCATACTCCCCAGCATGTACAGGTAAGGACACTGAACCTAAGAGATGCAAGGCAGTTACCAAATATTATCGGCTAACAAGTGGGAAAACCAGGATTCAAACTCAATCATCGCTCCCACTCACATTCCAGTATGACACAGTAATTAGGTTACTGAACCAAAATTACACAATAATTACAAACAAAAGCTTGAGAATGTGCATCCTTTTTCCTATTTCAGTTCAATGTCCATTTTGAACACTAGAGCAAGTTCAAGTGAAGAGTTTTCTTTTTAAAGTTCGATAATGAGCTTGAAAGGGAAAACCTATCAAGGTCAAAGGACAATTTATTTAATATTCTCGAAATGACAAAATTACAGAAAAGGAGACCAGATCAGTGGGTGTCGGGGATGGTGACGTGAGAGAGGGAGGGGAGGGAGGGAACGGGTATGACTCTAGCAGGACGAAGGTCCTTGTGGGGAAGGACAGTTCTGCATTCTGGCTAAGGCAGTCACACAAAGCTGCACGTGTGGTAAAGTGGCACAGAACTATACACACAAGGTACTGACGCCGATTTGCTGGCTTTGATACTGTATTTCAGTTATACAAGGTGGGCTCATTCTGCAGGACCTTTTGTAGTGTCTTTGAAACTTACTGTGAATCTCGACATTGAACTTTTTTTAAAAGTCAAAGAAAAGGTACCCGAGGAATGTACTGCAGACAGACTGGATATCAGAAGGAAAGCCAAGTAAGAGAAAAGCGGATGAAATGACCAAAAAATTCTCCCCAAATCTGTAGACAGCTGAACAAGCAACTGAAGAGAGACAGCCATGGTTCATGAGCAAAGAGATTCGGGGATTAACTCCAAGCCACATATTTCTTTTTTCCTTATGTTCACTAAGGATCTCTGCTGTGTGGTCATCATTTTAGAGATAGCCCCATACTGTGTGAATCATATTACCAAAAAAGAATTAAGAACTGTCACCATACTCCCCAGCAAAGAAGGAATTTCTCTGTGTAGCTACTATAAATTGTTTTTTAAAACATCTGAGGTTCAGCCTCCATTATTCTACAAATCTTTGCTTTCGAATGTGAAAAAATGTTCCCAGAAGCCAAATTACAATAGTGGTAAGTCATTGGGTTTATTCTTTAAGTATTAAAAAAAAGAAAGAAATTCACTGTATATGAAATCTGATACAAAAGAAACCGATGTAACAAAGCAGTATCCATAGCAACTACAACTTAATATTTCAGTCCTCTTCAGCTGCAGTGGATTAAATAAAATGACAAGATGTTCTCTTTGAAAAGTAACCTGTTACTATGGAAACGTTTTAGTCTAAGAAGTAAACAGGGAATGGACAGAAAAGAGCAGGGAGCTTGCAAATGAATATCAAAAAGGGAGAAGCATCTTTGCAAAGGAGATGAGCAGACTGATGGCCGGATCACAGGGAGGGCTCCTGGAGAAAAGCCCGTCAGCTGGGTAGAGGAGCTGCCCAGACCCAGGGGCTTGCCTGAGAAGGGGACATGGTCACTCTACCCCAGAAGAGAGAAGAAGGTACAGGGAGGCAATGTTCTTGGCATGTTTGCTCAAGATGTCCCAATATCGCTACGTGACCATGGTGACTGCTTACGACAAGGACCTGATTCTCTAGGCAGAGGGAGGGGACAAGGATGTGGGTATGGGGAGAAGACATGAGCCAACAGCACAGCCGTGGAGCCACCAGACACAAGAACTGGTAGAACTGAAGCCTTTCACAGGGAGCTGGCAGGACTTCCCATCACAACCCAGACCTTACCCTCTCCCCAAACTTGGGGACACAACAGCAGCATGGCCTGCAGCCCATTCCCCAGGTGCTGGGACTAACAACTCTCAAGTCAGACCCCTGTTCCACAGCTGGTGTCGTATGTGAATAAGATCACTGGGAATCTTCCCTCCTCCTGACCTTCAGATCGTACACATCAGACAGTGGATAACTCTTACCTTTCCCACAGGCTGCTCATGTTCAAGAGAAGGACTCTAGGAACACTACTTACTAGTCCATTAGACAGTGACCACAGAAAGAGTCTGTGGGCCTAGAACGAAATACACATTTTAAGAAATGCAAAAAGTAATTTATCCAAATCATTTCTTTTACACAGATTGTGGGGCAGGAGTGACAATGAGGATCCGAGAGAAGACGAGAAGGACACGTCAGGTTTCTCATGCTTCTCCAGCACGGCACAGACCTATGCGGCAGTCTCTGATAGGTCCAAAATTTCCTTAAAGTCTGATGAGGTTATCTTAAAAACTCAGGCAATTTTGTATTCTATTTCGTAATATATTCCATTTTAAGACAGACGAATCTTTCCTCAGTCCTAAGTGGGTAAAAATCACTATGCTTTTACATCCCATTAAAAGCGTTCCGTGACACTGGTACCTCCACTACTAAAAGATCTGAAGGACCTGTCGCATGGATTTCAGAGTTCAACTTGAATTAAAATTTCAGCACCAAAGTTTTTTTGGCTGTAATTATAATCCTGAGAATACAATTCAGACTCTCTGAACATAGTTTCCACATCTATAAAATCAAGTTCATAATGTCTACTTTGCAAGGTTGCTATAAAAATAAAAGATGATCTATGGAAAGAACTAGACATAGTACCTATTGTATAGCGGTCATTATTGTTATTAACTCCAAGTACTAGCAAAAAGCGAGAATGGGAGCTATGCCTGTAATCTGAGTCTCACAGCACTGACTGTCTGCCTCTCCCTCAGCACATGCCTCGTTTGTATTTATTTTGTGTAACTGTTTCTTTCAATGGCTGACTGTCTGGCCGTCTAAACCCAAAAGCACCATGTGGGTAGGAACCACCATGTAGGTAAGAAAAGTCTACTTTTAGTCACCACTATAAACCAGAACCCCCTGGTTCTCACTAAATGTATTTTAAATGAAGGGCTCCAATATTCTAACTCAACTATTGTTTAACCATAAATAACTACTAAGGGATTTGTTGCAAAATTAAAATAGTTAAGACACATATGACAGAAGGCCATCCTTCTGAGCAAAATTAATCTGAAAATATGACTGATCAACTGCCTAGCAAGAAAATTCATCATTAATTAATTTTTTTTAAAAAAAGACAAACAGAATCAATCAACAACTGAAAAAGTTAATGGTTCCAAATTGACACACAAATACCAAGACCAACATAGGCACTTGCCCCAAATCCTGAATCTCCTGTGATGGGAGGTTCCTGAGATGCTGCCTGATCCAGTCTTCTCGCTTACCAGAAGAAAAGAAAAAGACTCTTTGGAGGGATCACACCCAGTTAATTACAGAAAAGGATGCCAGGCCACAGAAGTCACTTTTCCATAGGGTCCTCCTAAATACTGATATAATTCAGAGTTCAGAATTAAACATTAGGCATTGGCTGAGGAATATTAAGAATTTCCAAGCTAATAACGAGATCCAGTAAATACAACCTCCACACACTATAATGTGTGAGCAATGTCAGGGGAAAAAAATGTTTTTTAAATTTACAACAGGTGAGAAAGATCTACTTTCAAAGTACTACAATGACTTTGCTCCACCGTCTAAATTTCTTATCTGCCATGTCCCTGCCCCGTCGTGCAGGAGATACACTGCACTTTGCCAATGACATGTAGCAACATTCCACCTTGGGCTCATTGGTTGACTGTGATGGCTGCTGTCGAGATGGAAATGGCTTTAAGGACGATAGCCTAACAAAGCCACACACACACATATGATAATTTAGAAAATAAACAAATAAAAACATCTCATCATGACTGAGAACAATTCATAAAGTCATAGTCTTTAGAGAGTAAGCTGATCTCCTACCCAAACACGATGTTGGCTTTCTGCACCTTCAAATCAAACCACCTAGGAAACCTGAATGGAGTGGACCCGGAAACGGGAGACTGTGAACCCAGTAAGCAGGTCTACAACACTCGTTTAAAGGTCTCTTTGTTCCCACTGGGAAGTCTCTAAGAAATGTTATAACCAGCAATTGCCTTCTTCCTCTCAGGCGTAGCAGTCTGACTATGAGAAGAGGAGGAGGTAAACAGGCATTAACTAACACATTACATAATTACATTGCACAAAGTAGTAAGAAAAAATGGTCAATCCTAAACACATCAACTATGACAAGATACAGAAGTAGAGTTTTATCTAAAAAGAAACATGAAGAAAACCATAAACACCCAAGGAGAAGAAGCAGCATGCAGATCAGGGCTGGCCAGGTGGCTCACACTTGTTCTCTTAGCACTCTGGGAGGCCAAGGTGGAAGGACTGCTTGAGGTCAGGGGTTCTAAACCATCCTGAGCAAAGTGACACCCTGTCTCTACTAAAAATAGAAAAATTAGCCAGGTATGGTAGTTCATGCCTGTAGTCCCAGCTACTTAGGAGGCTGAGGTGGGAGGATCGTTTAAACCCAGGACTTTGAGGTTGCTGTGGGCTATGATCACACCACTGTACTCTACCCAGGGTGACAGAGCAAGACTCAGCCTCAAACAAATAAAAAAAGAAAAAGAAAAGGAGATCAGTAAATTTGGCTAAATATACTAGTCACTAAATACCACCATTCCTAAAGCAATTCCTAACATTGTCTTAGTTGAATAGGTTGACCATAAAAAATAAAGATGTTGAAATAATTGTACCTATCAGATTGGAGATTTGGCCTTTGAATTATTTATTTACCCTAAAGACAGGGTCTTGCTCTGCTGCCTAGGCTAGAGTACAGGTAGCATCATTATAGCTCTCTGCAACCTCCAACTCCTGGCTCAAGAGATCCTCCTGCCTCAGTCTTGAGTTGAAGGAACTACAGGTGTACACCACCATAGCTGGCTAATATTTTTTAATTTTTAAAAACTTTTTGGTAAAGGCAAGGTCTCACGATTGCCCAAGACTAAGCAACTGTGGGCCAAGCACTTTCATATTGTTTTCATCTAATCTTTCTATAACTATGAGAAATATTTACCTCCACATTCCTCTTAAGAAAACTGAGGATCAGGCTCGGCGCCTGTGGCTCAATAGGCTAAGGCGTCAGCCACATACACCTAAGGTGGCGGGTTCGAATCCCCAGCCCGGGCCCGCCAAACAACAATCATGGCTGCAACCAAAAAATGGCCGGGCATTGTGGCGGGCACCTGTGGTCCCAGCTACTTGGGAGGCAGAGGCAGGAGACTCGCTTGAGCCCAGGAGTTGGAGGTTGCTGTGAGCGTGATGCCATGGCACTCTACCCAGGGGGATAGCTTGAGGCTCCGTCTCAAAAAAAAAAAAAAAGACAAAAGAAAACTGAGGATCAGAAGGTGGAAAAATTGTCCAATGTCACTTATTAGGTAGAATTTGAACCACGCTATCTAGCTCCAAATCCAGCCTTTTCTCATGCCATAGATGCTGTCATTTATTCAATACACTGATAGCAAAGACTCATTTGCCAGGCACTCTACTGGGAAGCGAGACTTAGAACAGAGAGCATCCTTGTCCCAGAAGCTAAAAGTCAAATAGGGAAGATAAATCACAAATAAATGTGCAGTTCAAAGAACATTCACAGAAATAATCTTTAATTAACCCAGTTGAATTAAAATGGGTGTTTTACCTTAGATGCAACATATCCAGAGTACACACCATGAGATGATTAGTTTTCAACAAGAGAAGATTAGATTTCTTTCATATTTGGTTTAAATATACATTCAAGCACCTGTATCTGCCCAAATCAGACAGCGTTCTGAAGAGACAATAACCAATTATTTATGCTTATTTAGGAGAAGCCTCATGAATGTGGCTTCCACATCATTACAAATCTTCCTTTTTTCTACCTCTGTCTATCCTATCAGACATTTCTTTTATAGCATTAAAATAAATGCCTCTCTGGTGAAAAGACAATTTGGTTCAGTCATGAACTAAAAGTAAAATGGAAAAGAAAAAATGAATTCAGAAGGAAAAATCTTAGGAACAAAGAACAACTAGAGAATCACTGATAATCAGGTCTTAGTGTTAGAAGAGGCTCCTAGGTCAGTACAGCAGCTAAGAGGTAAGGAAACAGTGAAAAGCGGAGAGCTATGTTACCAACAGATCTAGAATGAAGCAAGTGCCAGTTAACACAACCGAGTCCATCCCAGCTTTCTCTCAAAGACACACTGCAAAACTCACGGTGACAAGGGAACACTTCAAATGTAAGGCTCAATTCTCAGATTTCTGACTCAAGCTTCTACTACAGTGACACAAAAGGCTTTAGTATAATAATTCTATGAACTTTTATGCACTTTTTGAAACATATATTTTCAATATTCTGCTACATTTTTTGACATCTGAAGTGCAACAGGAGAGGAACAATAAACTGAATCATGGCTCGGCGCCCATAGTACAGTGGTTATGGCGCCAGCCACATACACCGAGGGTGGCAGGTTCAAACCCAGCCCGGGCCAGCTAAACCAGTGCAACAAAAAAATAGCCAGGCATTGTGGTGGCCACCTGTAGTCCCAGCTACTTGGGAGACTGAGGCAAGAGAATGGTTTAAGCCCAAGAGTTGGAGGTTGCTGTGAGCTGTGACGCCACTGCACCTACCGAGGGCAACATAGTCAGACTCTGTCTCAAAATTAAAAAACAAAACAAACAAACAAAAAAAAACCAAACCACCTCACTGATGTTCGAGCTACACAGACCCAACCAAGATATAACTTCCCGTGAGCTGTTCCTTCACCTGCACCGTCACCAGACAAGCACAGATGCCCTAAAGCAGAGTTTAGCATTCAAGAAATATTCTCCCAAGACAGAAAAATATAGAAGAAATACATTCTACACCAAAAAAAAGTTCTAATGACTTCCTTTATTGGATTTTGTCACAACACAGCACAGCCACAGATTATCAGTAACCGCAACGTGGGCAGAACCACGGCAGGCCCAGCCAGGCCCAGCCAGGCCAGCCAGGCCAGCAGGAGGAACCTGACCCAGAGCTGACTCGGACATGAAAACAGCTTCCTGATCACATTTTTTATTTGGTAAGTGTAAAGACAGGTTAAGAGGAGGTAAAAATCCTAAAACACAAAGGCAATATTTGTCTGACTCAAATGCTAAGTTTTCTCCTTGAATGGGAAACATTAATCTTGCACAGACCCCCGTGATGTGAGGAGGAAGTGCTGCAGTATCCAGTTCCTTTAGTCTAGAAAAAGGACAATTTTATTAAAAGAGAGAAGCGGAAAGGAGGAATGCTGGTGTTTCTAAATGTCATAAAATAAGTCCCAGAAGCCACAGTACATGATATGGGGAAAAGGAGACACCTACCCCAAACTCCCCTGTGCAATGTTTAAGTACCTGTGGCCATAATGGGAAGAAAGCCCCCCCACCCCCAAATGGAAGAACAGATCATAAAAACAGTAATAAATGCACTCATCTTAACTCAGGCCTCCACAATTCACCTCCTCAGTTGCAAAATCTTCTCTTTCCTATGGCGGTTCTTCCACTGCACCCTCTCCCATATCGTATACCTTCTTTGAACCTCACAAATACATAAAACTTAACTGTCATTTTAATTTTTTTTTCCAATCTTTATCAGAAGAGAAAGAGAGGAAACGATTAGAAGTAACTGGTAAGATTCAAAACCATCACATACAATCTGCTCCAGTAAGGATTCAACTTGTCCTAGATCTGCTTGCTTGACTGGCTCCCTGAGTTAATCATGGTGAGAGCCATCTGTCTGACCCCTCACTGCAACCAGGACACCCAAAAAGCACAACTTCCCCTGGGTAGACAAAACTAGTGTCTGGTAATCAAGCAGACACTTGTGGCCTGGTCAATGCTTCTTGGCTTCTCAGGCACCAACTACTCCTTTCATTATCCATTCACAGAATTCACAAGTCACACAACAAATGCCATCCTACTCTAACACAAACAGAATACCTGGAACCTCAACTTGTAGCACAAATGTCAATGATACATTTTTTTAAAAACTGCCAAGAAATTTTCCTTCAGTTCTAAAAATAAGGGTTTGCTGCCTTTTGAAGCAAAAGACATAGCAGAAACTGATGTGCCATAGCCTTCCATTTTTTTAAGGAAAGCATTTTAACATGATATTGTTGCAATCATAATCACAAACATCCTCTGCACGTGTCCGACTTCAGAAAAAGATCACAAGAATTATAATTTGCTCTGGCAAACAGGCTCTCAATCAAAACAAGTTCCACCCACCTTCAAGGCAACCAATAGCTGCCCACCTACCACCCTTCCTAAGACATCCACACAGAGCTGCTCTTGGGCCCAGGCATCCCTGCCAGCCACATGGGCCACAGGGGCTGCCTGTGAGCTTGCTCTGCAGCTCCTGAAGGCAAACCAGCTCGGCAACAGGCACCCAGCAGACCTGAGGTTAATATCACACCAAGAGAGGAAGAGGTGAAGCGAAAGGGAAGAGGACAGGGTCAGAGGGACCCACAAAGATTCGTACTCTGCGTCTGCTTAATGCATCTCTGGGCAGACCCCATTCTTAGCTCTGATTTTATGCTTCGCCATAGCACCTACGTGGCCAAGCAGAGCTGAATCCAAGCTCTCAGGAACATGCACTATATGAATGATGAAATGATTCATAAACACCTTCAGAAGTGAGCGACAGCAGCAAAAACCATCACTGTTCTGGTGAGGCCAGACGAAGATAGCCTACCTGCAGGGGCTGAATGGATCATCCATGACTAACAGAGGCTCTGGAGAGTCTAGCTGAATTCCTCAACCTCTACTCACTGCTAAACTCTGCCCTTTTCTACTCTAACAACTCAAAATGGAGGCACATGCAGCCTAAGAGACCTCATAGAGCTTTCACTGAGCTTGTGCTATGACCTAAGCCTTCACGCAGAACGCAGAAACTTCCCCTCACACTGACAGGACTGAGCATGTGCTGTGACCCTCCCTCATCCACACACTGTCTCTCAACGCAATCAATCTCAACCCTGCTGTTTCCGTAAATAAAGCCCAGCCAACAGCCTCCGCAGCTTCTCCCTGCACACCAAGCTAGTGTGCAGGGAAGTGGGGCCTTCACAAGGGGATCCGAGACAGCCAACACCAGGGAACTTGGCAAGCCGAGCCAGGCAGAGGCTTCAGTCAAATGTCTTGCTCCAAAGACATACCAAGTTTTGTTTCTTTTTTTTTTTTCTTTAAATAAACAGTGATTTTAAAAAGCAAGACCTCAAAGAAAGAACAGAATCAAATGACGTACATATAAATGACCACACATAAGATTAAGAGAAATACTGCAGCATACTTAAAAACACAGTAGTAGCTACTTAAGCAAATACACAAATTTCTTTTAGAAAACTTTAAACCTTTGGAAAAAGACCAAACAAACAAGTCAGATAAAGCTATGAGTGCTTGGCACGGTGTAACAGGTACAGACATAGAGGGTGATATCACGAGCATGGTTTGTTTACTTTTGCGATGGAGTCTCACTCTGTAGCTCTGAGTAGTGGGCTGTGGCATCGTCAGAGCTCACAGCAACCTCAAACTCCTGGCTACAAGAGAGCCTCCTGCCTTGGCCTCCTAAGCAGCTGGGACTACAGGCGCCTGCCACAACAACTAATTTTTTTTCTTTTTCTATTTGGTAGAGATGGGGACTCACTTTGCTCAGGCTGGTCTCAAACTCCTGACATCAAACAATTCTCTTGCCTCAGCCTCCCAGAGCGCTAGTATTATAGTAAGATACCCTGGTATTCCACACCAGGCCGAGAATATTTTGTTTTATGCAAAGAGCTTTATCTTGCTTAGATAAGAAACTCCACAATCTCCCAAACAATAAAATAAAAACATTTCCTAAAGCAGGTCCAGCCTAAGAATGTATTTCAAACAATAGGAAGGGCAGGAAGGTTCAAATTAAGAATTCAAAGAACACCCTGTCACAAAGATCTAATTTGCGGTGTCCTGACTGAACATTCTTAAGGCAAATCCTTACAACATTACCCATGAAATTCAGTAAAGTCCTATCTGAACATACTTCTAAAGCCATGTAAGCAAGGCCATCCCTCTCCACCCCCACCCGCGGTCACACTGAGCACTGTAAAGCACTCATAGTACCAGCCAAAACGCTTTCTGTTAAGACCCTTAACACATTTTGTGCACTTCTGCCCCAACCTCCACCTCCAAAAAAGAAAAACCTGACTCCTCACTATAAGAAGGTCTAGCTCTGGATGTGTAGGCCTAACTTTCACTTGCAAACTAAGAGGTAAATCCTATGTATTATTATTTAGTGTTACAATTTATTTTATTTTATTTATTTTTTTGGCGGGGGGAGACAATCTCACTCTGTCACCCTGGTAGAGTGCTGTAGTGCCATAGCTCACAGCAACGTCAAACTCTTGGGCTCAAGTGATCCTCTTGCCTCAGCCTCCCAAGTTACTGGGACTACAGGCACCCACCACAATGCCTGACTAGCTTTTACATTTTTGGTAGAGACGGGTCTCACCCTTGCTTAGGCTGGTCTTGAACTCCAGAGCTCCTGCCTCAGCCTTTCAAAGTGCTAGGAATACAGGGGTCTTGCCACCGCGCCCAGCACTTAGTTACAATTTAAAAAGAGCTCAGGCCTCAGCCTCCTAAGTAGCTGAAACTACAGGTACATATCACCACACCTGGCTAATTTTTTCTATTTTCTATAGAGATAGGGGTCTTACTATGTTACTTGGGCTGGTCTCAAACTCCTAATCTCAAACAATCCTCCCACCTAACCTCTCAAAGTACTAGGAACACAGAGGTGAGCCAAGTAGGCGATGCATCCCCTGTTCAGAACTATATGCCTTAGGCAATTCTCTAATATAATATATAAATTCCCTCATTTGTAAAATAAAAGATAATGCCAACCTCATTGAGCTTTACAGGGATTAAATAAATTAAAGGATCTATCACTGAGTAAGCATGCTCTACATTAGCGGTTCTCAACCGGTGGGTCGCGGCACAAGGAAGGTTGAGAACCACTGCTCTACACTGTTGTTCTGTATACCTTAAACAGATGGTATAATAAATTTGATTCCTTGATGTCCCCCTCAGAAACGTCAAATGCTATTATCTACTAAAGCCTAGTTTTAAATCTCTTAAAACCTTATTTGGATGCCCTGAATTTAATTTTCTGGTTGATCTGGGTACTTATGTAGTAACAGGTGAAAAAAGCTTGTGTTCTGGACTTAGACTAGAATTTGGACCCAGACCTGCTCCCTGCTTGCTAGGTGATCCTGAGCAAATGACCAGACTTCTCTGAGCCTAAGACCTTTATCTTCAAAATTAGTGTAATAAAAGTATCAAACTCAGGAGATGACTGTAAGAGTTAAGTAAGATTAGACAGCCTCTCCCCTACCCTGACTTTCCCTTCTTGACAATCAGTCCTGAAGACTTGGTAAGGAGCCACTACAGGCAAAAAGGAGGAGAGGGATGAGGAGGGGAGCTGTGAGGTTATCAAGCCCCTAGTGTGTGTGATAGAAAACAGAGTAAGGGATAGGAAACTGGAAGCCAAGATATCCAGGATAATGAAGTAATAAGGTTTCTTACTATTAAAGAGGAGTATTACAACAAGGAAAAGGGAAATCACAGCAGAAACCCTGCAGTACTGGATTCAAATTATGGAGCATTCCTATGAACTCATGAACATACAGACGGAAACCCAGAAACCCAGATGGCAGAGTGTGCTTCACACGCGACACTGATCAACACACACAAATGCTCTCTAGCTCTCTCTACACAGAAGGCCTGAGAGCAGTGACAAGAGGGAGCAAGCCCAGCACCATCATTCTCCAAAATCTGGGACAATCTGACTTCAAAATGAATACTTACAGTAACAGACTAAACAATAAATAAAGTACAAAGCCGTTAGTCCATCCTGATTTAAATAAATGGAATTAAAAGTTTAATAAAGAAGCTATATAGGCTCAGAGTAATCTCCCACAAAATGGTCATTAATTAAAAAAGGAGAAAAAGAAAACTGACAGGGGTGGCTTCTGTGGCTCAAAGGGGTAGGGTGCTGGCCCCATATGCCGGAGGTGGCGGGTTCAAACCCAGCCTTGGCCAAAAACTGAAAAAAAAAAAAAAAAAAAAAAGAAAAAAGAAAACTGGCAATGGTAAAACCTGGCAGACACTATCTTGTTCCACTGATTGAAGTGAAATCACGAGCACTGGGACAAACAAGCGTTCTGTGCCACCCGGCTGAATACACAAATTCTGCGGTGTCTCTGTCAAAGACACATAATCTCAATCTAATAAGGAAAATCGTAACTGCAAACTGAGGGACAGCATACAAAAGAATCAGCTTCCACCTTGAAAAGTACTAAGGTAATGAGGCCAAAGAGCAGCTGGGAAATCACCCAGACTACAGGGGACTGAACACGCAAGATGCCAAACCCGTAAGGCCAAACAGGATCCTTTCTGCTGTCAAAGTTTTTACTGGGAAAACCAGCAAAACTTGAGTGGAGTCTGAGAATTCCGTAGTAATATTTCATTTTTAATTTCCTGATTTTGAAGGCTATATTATGGTTACAGGAGAAAATGCCCTATTCAAGGGAAATATACAAAGTAATAGAGTGTGACACAGCCTTACAATGGAAACAATAATTTCAAATGATTCAATTAAAAAAGTTCTTCTAGTATACTTGCAACTATTCTGTAAGGTTGATTCTATTGCAAAACAAAACAAAATAAAAGGAATTAATTATGCAAAGAAAGCCCGGTGACTGGCACACAGGGCTCTAACAGTAGCAGACTATTACTAACATCACTGCCACTGTGGTTCTGGAGGAGATAAAACCTAGTCCTACAAGTGCCTCTACTTTATCATTGCTACTATAAACCTCAATGTCGCTGTAAAACTCCAACCCACAAAGTAAATAAGAGGGAGAAGGGAAAGGAGGAAGGAGAGGAGGAGGGACAGGAGAAAGAGAAGGGGGAGACCACAGGTGATCACAGACATTCTTCCCTGGTGGAGAGCTGAGCAGATCAGATATGAGCCCGCCCCCCTTGTTTTCCATGAGATTAGCAAGAGAAGATTCCTGTTCAAAAAACAAAGAACTTTTAATAAAAATCAAGTTAAACACACACAAAGAACCAAGAATATAATTAGGTGTTTTTGTGGTACAGTCCAAGCCTCTGAGGACACTGCTCAGAGAAGAAATGATTCTTCCATAAGGCATTATCTGAGAAAGAAAGTGGAGGGAGGAGGATAGTAGAGAAGGGGAGGGAGCACCACACAAAAAGCTACAATTCAATGTCTTCTTCATTTTTAGTTTAGAAGCTTAAAGAACTCTTCATTTGGCTAGGGTAAACAAAAGAACAGCTACCTGGGAAAATTCAACTTTAATCATCAAGAAGACAAAACCATTTCCTCTCAAATGGGCCCCGGCATATCTGCTGTTCTTCCTGGGACTCCATTCACCATTTCTTCCTTTCTCTCCTAAGACAAAATTTAATTGCTATAGGGTAGAAGTTGATTTACTGCAAAAAGCCAAATCTATTTTTCAATAAAACTTATTTCAATTTTGGTCCTTTCAGATTTTTCATTAAAATATTCTGACTGCAGAAATATATTTCACATTAATACCACTTATTTACTCATTAAATATTACTGGATAAATTTCATTGATGTTCAATTAAGAAATTTATCAGCCAGGGGCGGTGGCTCATGCCTGTAATCCTAGCACTCTGGGAGGCTGAGGCAGGTGGATTGCCTAAGCTCACAGGTTTGAGACCAGACTGAGCAGGAGCAAAATCCTGTCTAGCTGGGTCTTGTAGTGGGCATTTGTAGTACCAGCTACTTGGGAGGCTGAGGCAAGAGGATCACTTGGGCCCAAGAATTTGAGGTTGCTGTGACCTATGATGCCATGGTACTCTACCGAGGGCAACAAAGTGAGACAGTGTTTAAAAAAAAAATTTATCTTGCATTTTTAGTAAATGTATATTTGCAAAGAATTTTGTAATCGATATTCTAAGCAGAGTTAAGAATCCAGCAAATCAACCAGATGCCAAAAGTCTGCCTGGTAGAGCAATGGCAACTTGAGAAGCAGTATGTTTTGCTTTGGGGTTTAACATTTCACAGGATTAAAAAAAACAAACCCCCACCCAAGGTCTGCCCAGTTCCCAAGAACCAACAACAACAACACAATTTTCAAAAGTGACAGTTTCCAAAAGTGACCTACAAGATAGCTTTTACCATTTCCCCCTTACTGACGTGGAAACTGAGGCCAGAGAGTATATGCCTCCTCTGTGGAGACAAAGATGGAGTAGCAGCATGGCTGCCCAGATGCAGGAGAGGAGAGATCTTTCCAGGAGCTAATCTTAACACAGACCACGCAGTCCGATTCAAAGGCTAGGAGGCAGCAAACAAATGAAAAGGCTACTGAGGACAGTAAAGAGATCCATACGATCACATCCTATGCTCAACGGTTCCCAACCTTTCTGACACCTATGACCGGTTTCATGGAAGACAACTTTTCCGTGGATGGAGGTGGGGTGGTTTGGGAGGATTCCAGCACATTATGTCTCTACCTCAGATCATCAGTAGATTCCCATCAGGAGCATGCAACCTAGAGCCCTTCCTTGCATGTACAGTTTAGGGCTCATGCTCCTGTGAGAACCGAATGCCACTGACGATCTGACAGGAGCTGGAGCTCAGGTGGTGATGCAGGTGATGGGGAGCAGCTGTAAGTACAGACCAAGATTCACTCACTTGCAATCACCTCTTGCTGGGTGGCCCAGTTCCTCACAGGCCACTGACCAGTTCCAGGTCTCCAGGGGTTGGGGGCCACAGCCTATACTGTGCTTTGGTCAAACATATAAGGTCTACCTGACTTTATTAAGACCTCTAAGTGGAAATTTATTGATTTTTATTAAGTTCCTAAGTAGATTTTTGGATCAGATCCTTCAAACAAAACGAGAACACAACAGTATTATCTTGCAGAGTTTGCTGACCACAGAAGTAAATCTGAAATGAATCTCTTTGTATAAAAGCAAAAGGGAACAGTCTCTGAGTGCAGAAATGTCAAAAATAAACTTTGAGAGCAAATTCCAATTACCTGAGGGTTAGTCAGCATTAGATTCAAGGCTTTCTTACTTGTCAGCCCTTTTTCATGTATTCTTCTTAGATGGAAACATCCGGCCTCAAAATTTTTGCCCAATTAAGTTTTACTCCTTAAATGTCATGGCTAACAGTGATGGAGAGTCACAATCCCTAACCTAAGATCCTTAGGGTCAGAGGTTTTCCGGAATTCACAGTTCCTTAAATTTTAGCACTAACATGGACTCATCACAGTACACAACATCCCAGCAGTCTCTGAGCAGCAGCCCACATTCTGTCTCAGCATTATTTTCATAGTAAAATGTACGTAAATTCACACAAAGTGAAATAAAATAAGACTGTTAGTGGCCTCATATCGTGTCAGATCAGGTTTAGGCCATTAAATGACTTTTGGCACAAAACTAACCCTAAAAATTTTTGGAAATTTCAGAATTTAAGATATGAAATAATGGATCTGTATTACTAAAGATGCTTGATTAGTATCAATGATCAGTATCCTAGGTTTAAAAAAATGAAAAATAAATTTGTACCTAATAATACCAAGGTTATTCCATGTCAATGACCAAGAAATCTATTCTCCCCAAGATTTAAAAGCAACAAGCCAAAGAGGATAGAACAGTCTATTTCCCACCACCATGTGTTATTTCAATAAGTACTAATACCAGCAGGACCATAAAGTTCAGAACACCCAGAGCCCTAACAAGATACAACATTCGGAAATTGAGCCTGGCCTGGGCCTGCTGCATAACAATGACAACTACAACAAAAAAATAGGCAGCTGTTGTGGTAGATGCCTATAGTCCCAGCTACTTGGGAGGCTGAGGCAAGAGAATTGCGTAAGCCCAAGAGTTTGAGGTTGCTGTGAGCTGTGACGCCACGGCATTCTACTGAGGGCGACATAGTGAGACTCTGTCTCAATAAATAAATAAATAAATAAATAAAATAGAAAGCAACCAATATGCTAAACAAATTATTATAAATTACATAAATCAACTTTTAATTACCATCAAAAAATTTGCTCTGATGTAAAAAACGATTCTTTCACACTTCCTCCATTATTTAAGGGGAAGGTAACAGTCATCAAAGTTTACAGTCACAGAATCACTATTCCACAAACTTCCAGGGCTCTCACTGATCTATGCGATGTTTCACAGGCTTTTTACACAACCAGAAAAACAATGTTTCTTTCCTCTCCACACTGAATCACACTTACTTACCTCAATGACTCAGGGTACTAAGAGTGGGCAGACAGTGCTTATGCAGCTATAATTACTTACTAGTCTTGTTCACAAAAATTGGGGGGAAACTATCCCAGAAACCAGGTCATCATCACAGCCTCCTCCCTAACAAACTTGAAACAAAAACAGAAATAAATTCTGCAAGGACATTCTAAGAATTGCATTGTGCATAAGTGAGGTGGAAGAAATACAAGTAGTTCTATTCCATGTTAAAATCAGAATACATTCTTTTCATCACTTGAGCAGCCATGGGAACTGAACACTTACCCCTGAACATCAGAGATACTACATGGTGCTCAGAGTAAGACCAATGAGCCAAGACAGTGGGCTGGATTTGACTTTATCTTTGCTGATTTTTACAAGAGAAATCTACACTTAACTGTAAGGAGATTGAGGATGGAGATCTGCCTCAAATCAGCATTCAAATATTTACTGAATTTGATTCACCCAACACCTCTCAAGAACTTAAAATATACCCAGCACAGGGAAGACAGAGGGAGGGACAAATATATCCCTCAATTGTATAGGTAATCCACATTTTAAAACAATACTGATGGGTGAAATATCACCCTGAAAGACCACCAGCAACACATAATGAAAAACTGGACAGGAACCTGTGTGAGCCTCTGGCTACGCAGATAAGTTACATATCACTTTTAACAAACATTCAGCAGAAATATATAACTAAAACTAGTTAAAAGTAAATCTGGTTGGTTATTATAAACCTGACAAAAGCTATTTTAGTTAATTCACTAACACAATCTAACTTGCGCAATATGACAACTATTAATCAAGTGGTTAAATAAAGTATCACTGAAATAACATCCAACCACTTTGTATCTACAGAAATCCAATTTCAAGCATTCCCTGATTCATCTGGGCAATAAAAAGATAGGACAAGGCAGCCAATGAATGCCTTGTAAAACATGTAAAATAAACATTTTAAAATACAAGATGCTTTTGAAAGGTTACCATCGGTCAGCTTCTTTATCACTGACACATAGCATACCTCTGAAAAAGAAAAGTTCAGGCTGGAAGTGCTAGTTCATGTCTATGATCCCAGCACAGTGGGAGGCCAAGGCAGGAGTATCTCTTGAGGCCAGGAGTTCACAACTGGCCTGGATAACACAGTGAAAGCCCGTATCCACAAAAAATGAAAACAGCCTGGCAGTGCCATGTGCCCGTAGCCCTAGCTGCTTGAGAGGCTGAGGCAGGAGGATCCTTTGAGCCAGGATCTCAAGGCTGTGATCACATCACTACACTCCAGCCTGGTGACCAAGCGAAATCCTGTCTTAGAAAAGAATAAAAGAAAAGCTCAAACTTTGCTGTTTTTTCAAGAAAGAATGGTACTCTTAGATAAGCATTATATTAGTATACCTGAGGCTCTTGTTAAGTATCCAGCATCTAGTACTAAAAGGAAGAGACAGAGACACACACGAACATATATGCCCCGATGAAGACTTCTGCAGCCTAATACAATCACAATAAACACCATGTTCCCTTTTACTGATCCTAGGTTGACTATGTCAACAACATTCTAAGTTCAACATAGGATTTCTCAGCATCCTCCAGGAAAAAAGTTTTCACTAAAACAATACCCACCTTGCAATTATTCTTAACGCAGTTCTTTTACTAACTTCCTTGAGCCAACCACCTTATATTTCTTTCCAAACCTTCACATTTATAAATGTCTTAATCACCTACTACCATTCTTGTTTTTCAAAGCCTTTATAAATGGCCAGGCACAGTGGCTCACGCCTGTAATACCACTACTCTGGGAGGCCAAGGCGGGATTGCCTGAGGTCACAGGTTCCAGACCAGCCTAAGCCAGAGTAAGACCTCATCTCTAACAAGAGCCAGGTGTTGTGGCGGGCACTTTTAGTCACAGCTACTTGGAAGGCTGAGGCGAGAGAATCACTTAAGCCCAAGAGTGTGAGCTTGCTGTGAGGCATGACGCTGTAGCACTCTACCAAGGGTGATGAAGTGAGACTCAGTCTCAAAAAAAAAAAAAAAAATCCTTAATAAAAAACGTAGTCATATGATCAACAGAGGACCAAGTGAATATACACACGCTTATAGACATTCTTCCATGTGCTTCATTAAATTAGGGTCTGTTACAAATATAAAGAGTTCTCTGTGTTAAATTATTTTGAGCCTATGGCTTTGTATTAAAAAAAAAAATAATTCTGGTGGGTGCAGTGGCTCAGGCCTGTAATCCTACCACCCTGGGAGGCTGAAGTGGGAGTACTGCTTGAGCTCAGGAGTTTGAGATCAGCCTGAGCAACAGTGAGACCCCCCACTGTCCCTAAAAACAGAAAAATCAGCCAGGTGTCATAGCAGTGCCCGTAGTCCCAGCTATTCAGGAGGCTGAGGCAAAAGGATCACTTGAGTACCCAGGAGTTTGTGGCAGTGAACTAGGCTGATGCCATGGCACTCTAGCATGGGCAATGGACTGAAACTGTCTCAGAATAAATAAATTAATTAATTAGTAATTCTGCTACATAGATCTTAACTAAGGAGTTGGAGAACTGGGATGTGTTGAGAACAACTAGCGTCTGACACACAGTAGTGGTCTTACTGAAGATATTCAGTGAGGTTTCTTAAAGTTTTATTACCAAGAGTAAACAAAATAAATAACCAACAAGCTTCCCAAAATAACCTAGTCTTTCTCAACATGGTACCACGGAAGGCTTGACAGAATATATGTCAGGGAAATAACCTATCAATTCATAACAAGTTCAAAATATACATCAATTAAAATTACATCTTTATCATTCTCTCTCAACCTGAATGATCTTATTTTTCTTTTCCTTGATAAAGTAAAAAGCAGGGTGGTGCCTGTGGCTCAGTGAGTAGGATGCTGGCCCCATATACCGAGGATGGCGGGTTCGAACCTGCTCTGGCCAAACTGCAACAAAAACAACAACAACAACAAAAAAAACATCCAGACATTGTGGCGGGCACCTGTAGTCCCAGCTACTCGGGAGGCTAAGGCAAGAGAATCGCCTAAGTCCAAGAGCTGGAGGTTGCTGTGAGCTGGGACGCCACAGCACTCTACCGAGGGTGATAAACCGAGACTCTATCTCTAAAAGAAAAAAAAAGTAAAAAAGCAAACAATAAGCCACTTTAGATGCCAAAGACATCAATTACAATGCCTCCAGAAGAGGTTTACTGTAGGATCTTGGAGTCGTGTTCTGCATCTAACTAGTATTCTAGTCCATGCACGCATGCACACATACACACAAACACACACTAGTGAGAAAGTTCTCACTGAATGACTCACCTTGTTTCAGGGTTGTAGCCTAATATGTAGAAAAATGAATCCACTCGAGCTTTAAACTCTCTAGCAGCAAATATGTCAGAAAAATGAGAGATATTACACTTCCCTCTGGGAAAAAGACAAAAAAAAATCAACACATTAGTATTACCCTCAATTGCTTTGCAAAACCAAAATACTATTGGAGGGGTAAGAGGCAGAGGAAACACATAACTAAATCCGTGGTACGCACAGAGCACAGCTCAAATTCCATCACTGATGACCTAATTCAGGGTTTTTGTTTATGACTGCTTCAATATACAGCTGTGTAACTTAGCTGCTATTATTTCATCATTTAACTTATGAAGAAAAATTAACTAAAACACAAAAACAAACTGGATGCAGCACTGTAATATTAAATAATCTAGAAATGAAGGGAGAAAAATTATAACCATAGTGAAAATACTTTACAAAGAAAATCAGTCTAAAGCCTTTCTAAACAACCAGAGTAAAACGGGCCTTTTCTTCCTACAACATCGTGATGGGCCGAAAAGGTAACTGTCAGAGCTGAATGAGAAAGCGCTGACATTTCTCTGGAACACAGCTTCTGGCCAGTAAGTATTTTTCTTCTCCTATAATGAGAAAGAAATTATCTTACTTGGTAATTAAGTATAGAGTAATTTTAAATATTTCAAAATAAAAATGGACTCCAGCATACAGGAGTCCCAAAATTTCAGGAATAGTTAAATGAGTGTTAAGTTTGAGATCACTTTCCCATAGAAACGTTGCAATTAAGAGCAGAAAGGTTTTCAGGTTCACTTATAATTAAAGTTAAACCAATTGTAGCCAAAAACTCTACATACTATAAAACTGCTTAAAAGCAATGTTTCCATACACCATGTGCCCCTGTGACTGTCAGGGCCTGAGAGCATCCTGTCCAATCCAGCCTCTCAACACAGGGGCCGTGCAGTTCACACAATTTAATATTAAACTGCACACCAACTTTATGGCCACCCTGTACACACACACATAGGTAAATTCTGAGGTGCGCAAAGAGGCAGGGGGGATTTAGGTTCTCTTTCAGTGGTCACAGAAGGTAATTTTAATGAAGCCAAGGGTTGCAATGAGTTAGATGAAACTAAATGGCCCCTATTTCCCATTTCTTACCAACAGCACCCACAGCATGCCTCTAGGGACATCGCCTCCCTACTGCACTGGAGACTCCACGGTGTGCACGGTAAGACGTACACATCAGCTCAGGGCCACAGTGGTGGGGGAGAGAAACTGACTTGGGCATTGGCAGGGTTCACTCATTCACTCCCTACTAAGAAATTAAGTTAACTCAAGGCTTTTGTTAAAAAGCCTCAGTAACAGACACAAGCTAAGATTGGTTTAGACCATCTCTACTTTGTAAATAAGAATGCCAGTTTATAAAAATGATCTTAGGAACTACAGATTAGAAAAGAATCCAGGGTTATTAACTTGAAACATGGCTAATACCACTGAGAAGAACAAAATTTTAAAAAAAAATGTATTTATTTATTTATTTATTTATTTGGAGACAGAGTCTCATTATGTCACCCTGAGTAGAGTGCCATGGTGTTACAGCTCATAGCAACCTCAAACTCTTGGGCTTAAGTGATTCTCTTGCCTCAGCCTCCCAAGGAGCTGGGACTATAGGTGCCTGTGACAATGCCCAGCTTTTTTTGTTGCAGTTGTCACTATTATTCAGCTGGCCTGGGCCAAGTTCAAACCTCCCAGCCTCAGTGTATGTGGCTGGCACCATAACCACTGTGCTACAGGCACCAAACCCTTTAAATTTTATTTAATCTTAATTAATGTACACTGAAACAGTCACATGTGGCTGGTAACTACTATATTCAACAGCAGAGATGTATACGACATTTCTGTCATTGCAGAAAGTTCTATTAAAAGAGCTATAGGCTCGGCGCCTGTGGCTCAAGTGGCTAAGGCGCCAGCCACATACACCTAAGGTGGCAGGTTCGAATCCAGCCCAAGCCCGCCAAACAACAATGACAGCTGCAACCAAAAAATAGCCGGGCGTTGTGGCAGGCGCCTGTGGTCCCAGCTACTTGGGAGGCTGAGGCAGGAGACTCGGCTGAGCCCAGGAGTTGGAAGCTGCTGTGAGCTGTGATGCCACAGCACTCTACCCAGGGGGACAGTTTGAGGCTCTGTCTCAAAAAAAAAGGAGCTATAGAATACAAACAAGATCTAATTCAAGGAAAATATAAAATAAGCATTAATTTTCCAAGCCCAGAACTACTCTAGTATTTAACTGAAACTAAAATAAGCTTTTGAGAAAGAAAAGGCTGACTGAACAATGAGCTCACTCTGAAACAAACTGCTTATGTATCCAAGGTGATTTTGTTTCTAAAACCCAGAAGAAATAGATAAGTTCCTGTATCAGTAAAACAGGGATATCTCGTAAGGCTATGAAGAGGTCTATGAAACTCTTTACACTACTTGATGCTACATATAGTAAGTTACTTCTACTTTTATCATTACTAAAGGAAACTAATCTTTCTTTTATTATTCTTTATTTCACCCTAAAACTGGAGTAACTAATTAATGTATAATTAATTAAAGATATAGAAACCCAAGAACCCATAATTCTAAACATAGGCACAGGAAATTAGGTATGTTTAGGCCAGGGTTTATCCACCCCAGGACTATCAACATTTTGGACTGAACATTTATCGTCAGGAACTGTCCTGTGCATGCACCCCTGGCCTCTACCAGTAGCATCTAACACACATATCAGGGTAACCATGAAAAGTGGCTCAAGACATTCCCAGAGTCTTTTGGGAAGGGCAAAACTCATGGCTTCGGGAAAGCAAAAAGTAGTAGGAATGGAAGCGTATCTGATAAAAAACTATGCAGCTGCAGTAAATGAATTAGCTCCACTGTTGTGCCTTCTATCTCCTTACCTGCTGGTGTATGTAGAGGGTTTTGATTTCAGTGTGTTCAATGAATTCTTTTGTTGTTTGAAATACTTTTACATTTTTACCCTTTCTTCTGTCTCTAATTGTAGTGTACCTCCAATACAATGTGGAAAATAGTAAAGACAGTGTACACCACTGCCTAGTTCTCCATCTCAGTAGAAATGTCTCTAAATCCAAGGTGTTCCTGTTAAATATGACATTGGCTTTAAAGATACCAAATCATAATCATACCTTTAGAGATAATCACATCATTTCTTCCCTTGGATTAATTTGGTATACGGTATTAAGAAGTGTCTGTAATATGGAACCAACCTTCCATTCTTGGAATACATCCCAGGTAGTCAAAATGTACTTTTATAAAGTATCATGTTTCCCCAAAAATAAGACCTACTCAAAGAATAAGCCCTAGCAGAATTTCTATGCATTTGTTAAATATAAGCCCTACCCTGATAATAAGACCTAGTGATGGGCATGGCTATGCACTGTATCTGCATAGCCATGCCATGCATTTCAGCACAGAGAGGAAGACATCCCCTGAAAATAAGCTCTAGTGTGTCTTCTTGAGAAAGAATAAATATAAGACAGTGTCTTATTTTCGGGGAAACACAGTATTAAAATTAAAAACAATAGGCCAGGCATAGTGGCTCACACCTGTAATCCTACCACTCTGGGAGGCCAAGGTGGGTGGACTGCTTGAGCTCCAGAGTTGAGACCAGCCTCAGCAAGAGTGAAACTCCATCTTTACAAAAAATAGAAAAGAACTAGTTGGGCACTGTGGCAGTCACCTGTAGTCCCAGCTACTAGGGAGACTGAGGCAAGAGGACTGCTCAAGCCCAGGAGTTTGAGGTTGCTGGGAACTACAATGACGCCACAGCACTCTACCCAGGGCGACAGAGCGAGACTCTGTCTCAAACAAATAGGACTTGATTAATTAGATCTAAATTAAATTCCTCACTAATTATAATTTATCATATTTTCCTCTTTGTACATTTGTATTACTGCTGTTATTAATAACAAGTTTATTCAGGATAGCACAGAAACAATACAAATGTCCACAGGTCAATGAACAATTAAACTGTAGATTTGTACAGAATGAAATGGTATACACACAAAAAACTATACTGCTTGAATATTATGGACAAATCTCAAAAATTATATGTTAAATAAGAAAAAATAGAAAAAAGTATACACTGTATACTGCATTTATACTAAGTTATAGAATAGAAAAAAGCACTTTACTATGACAGAAACCAGACAGTGCTTGCTTCTGGATGGGAAGTGTTAACGTTTTATCTTTCTAGCCTTCCTGAATAAAATGGGTAAAAAGTTTTGAGAGGGAACTATCTTGAGGGAACTTTCTATGATAACAAGTATAAGCCAGGTCTTGTTTAAGGTCAAACAAATTTATGAAAATTTATTAAAATATATACTTAAAATTTGCCTTTTGTTGTACGTTAAAAAAACTAAAGGGCAATAAAACAATGAGAAGTATTAGCACATAGCTGTGGCTATTTTAAAGTTGTGTTCTCTTGCAGGTCATGGTAGTTCACACTGGTAGTCCCAGCAACGAGAGGCTGGCACAGGAGGATTTCTTGAGGCAAGGAGATTGCAACCAGCCCAGCAACATAGTGAGACAAAAATAGAAAAAGTAGCTGGGCATGGTGATGTGTGCCCACAGTCCCAGCTACTTGAGAGGCCGAGGCAGGAGAATTGCTTGAGTCCAAGGAGTTAGAGGTTGCTATGAGCTATGATGATATGGTATTATCACTGCACTCTAGCCCAGGCAACAGAGTGAGACCATGTCTCTAAATCAAGCAATAATAAAATGAAATAAAATACAAAAAGAAAACAAAGATTAGCCAGGTGTACTCCAAAGGCTAAAGCAGGAGGATCATTTGAGCCCAGTCATTTAGGGTTGCAGTGAACTATAACTGCACCATTGTACTCCACCTTGGGCAGCAGAGTGAGATTCCATCTCTTAAAAAAAAAAAAAAGTTGAGGGTGGCACCTGTAGCTCAGTGGGTAGGGCGCCAGCCACATACACCGAGGCTGGCGGGTTCGAACCTGGTCCAGGCCAGCTAAACAACGACAACTGCACAAACAAAAACAAAAATAGCCAGGTGTTGTGGCGGGCACCTGTAGTCCCCAGCTACTTAGGAGGCTGAGGCAAGAGAATCGCTTAAGCCCAAGAGTTTGAGGTTGCTGTGAGCTGTGACGCCATGAC
>NW_003852462.1:5707564-5755757 GCF_000181295.1 Otolemur garnettii
AAAAAAAAAAAAAAAAAAAATTTTCATATCATCTCTTTTTTTTTTCTATCAATTTTTCTTTTTATTAAATCACAGCTGTGTACATCAGTGCAGTCATGGGGTATAATGTGCTGGTTTTATATACAATTTGAAATATTTTCATCAAACTGGTTAACATAGCCTCTATGGCATTTTCTTAGTTATTATTTTAAGACATTTATATTCTATAGTGCTTACATTTAAAAATGTGTGTATATGAGCCAGGCATGGTGCCATATTTCTGTAGTCCCAGCTACTCAAGAGGCTGAAGCAAGAGGATCAGTGAGCCCTAGAGTTTGAAGTTGCTGTGAGCTCTGATAATGCCACTCACTACACTACAGCCCAAGCAACTGAGAAAATTATCTCCAAACAAACAAATAAAATGTGTATATACAGGAATCATTTTAAGTAGCCAATATTATTTACCAAAGCTCCCTTCTCACCACACTCTTGCTCAAAAACAGGACATTATTTGTCAGTGGAAGAGATGAGAAGAGAAAACCACCAGCACACACACTTCACTGACTGCCTGGTTTCTGAGTGTTGAAAGGTCCTTCATACCCTGTTTCTAAAGCAGTGCTTCACCGCTAACAGAAGCATGAATCGAGGCAGGAAAGCCCCACATCTTAGGTCCTTTCATTCATTAGTAAAGAAGTTTTGTAGGAAAAGACTCATTTCAGGAATTCTTTGGTGTAGAGTCACAGAGAATTATACATCCTGGGTATTGCACCCCTGTGGAGTCGTCTGGCCAGTGGAGGAGGCTATTTAAAGGGATGAAGGAGAGAGAAGAAAATCCATCTGATGCAAGGAGACATTCTAAATGGAAAGCGTGGTCCAGACGTTCACTCCTTCAACCTACTACTAACTGGGGATGTCGTTTTACATCTGGGCATATGCAAACCGCCCCCCCACACACAATTCAAGAGGAAGTACACCAGCATGCAAAGAGGCTTACAGTGGCATGTATGCTCACAATTATGGTTACTACTCTTACCTGAATATAAAACTAAAAAGATCTGGAGAGATTCACTATCCTGTCTACTGCAAGCCATCTGATTAATGACAGGCACAGGTTTTTTTTTTTTTTTTAAATTTGTTTTCTCTGTTTCTTCTGTTTCTCTTGTCTTCCTATGAGTTTCTTGTCTTTCTCCTTTTAGAATTCCATCTGGACTCGTCCCTAGCAGTGTTCCCGAGTGCACCACCTGTGTAGCTCCCTCAGTTGTTGCTCTAGGCACGACAACATGCAGAGTAACGTAATCACCGTCCGAGGAGACTGACATTGTACCAGTTCCAGCAGGATGTAGAAATCTTTCCACTTAGGTCTCTTTGCCTCCCACTTTTTAAATAAAATTACTTTAAGTTCCTCTGTATACGTTCAGCACAGAATCATAATGTTCTTTTGATTCATTTGTTGTTCTTTTTCAAATTTGAGCTAGGAATTTAATTTTTTCATTTTTATTGATGCATTTAATGCAAATAATTTTCCTCTGTTCACTACTCTAAATGCACACCAAAGATTCTGATAAACAGTATTTTAACTGTCATTTTTTTTTTTTAATTCTTTAAAGCTGGGTGTGTTGGCATGTGCCTGTAGTCCCAGCTACTGGGGAAGCTGAGGTGGGATGACTGCTTGAGCCTAAAGCTGCAGTGTGCTATGATCACGCCTATGAATAGCCACTGTACTCTAGCCTGGGCAACAAAGCAAGATCTTTCCTCTAAAAAGGACAGAGTGAGACTCTGTAGCCCTGGGTAGAGTGCCATGGCATCATCATAGCTCATAGCAAACTCAAACTCTTAGGCTCCTGTGATTCTCTTGCCTTAGTCTCCTGTATAGCTGGGACTATAGGCAGCTGCTACAACATCTGACTATATTTTAGAGACTGGGTCTCACTCTTGTTCAGGCTGGTCTTGAACTCATGAGCTCAAGTAATCCACCTGCCTTAGCCTCCCAGAGTGCTAGGATTACAGATATGAGCTACTGTACCCAGCCCACACAAATAACTTTTTAAAAGTGAAGGACGAGGGGAGGTGCCTGTGGCCCAGTGGGTACGGCACCAGCCCCCTATACGGAGGGTGGCGGGTTCAAACCAGGTCCCAGCCGAACTGCAACAAAAAATAGCTGGGCATTGTGGCAGGTGCCTATGGTCCCAGCTACTTGGGAGACTGAGGCAAGAGAATCGCCTAAGCCCAGGAGTTGGAGGTTGCTGTGAGCTGTGACGGCACAGCACTCTACCAATGGCATAAAGTGAGACTCTGTCTCTTTAAAAAAAAAAAAAGTGAAAGACAAAAATGACAAAGGCCCAACAGAAAAGATAATTCACAAAAAGACAAAAAAAAAAAAAAACAAAATCCTTCAAACATGAAAAAAATGTTCAAACTCCCTCAGTGTTAGCTAAAAGTAACACTGAAATATCATTTCTCACCTACTATACTGGCAAAATTAGGGGGAAAAAAGATGAAACATTCCATTAGAAAAACAGGCAGTCTCACACATTATTGGAAGGAATACAAATTGGTGCATTTCTTCTACAGGGAAATTGGAAATACCTAACAGACCACATATATACACAAACCTTTCAACTCCGCAATCCCACCACTATAAATCCACCCTGAAAAGTCATATGCCCAACAATAAAGAATATACGTATGCACACAGATATTCACGGCAGCCTTGCTTATAACTGCAAAATCCTAGAAACAATCTAACTGCCCGTACACGAGATCAGCTGGATAAACGGCTCACCCAACACCCAGTAATGCAGGAAAAGAGAACGAGAAGCACCTCCAAGGGACTGATGGGAGCAGTCCCACAACATACTGTCAGGAGAAGAAAGCAGAGCACGAAGGAGTCTTTACAGTGTTCCCACCCACCAGTGTAAGAAACACGGGGCTATAGGACAACAGACACGCGTTTGCTCATCTGTAGAAAGAAAATGCTGGAAGGACAGACCAGAAAATAAAATGACCAGTTACACACAGCAGGTAGACAGGAGAGAAAGGGAAAGAAGTAGGCCTGGGAGCGAGGAGGCCGGGCTGGAGAGAACCTGTCTTCTTACAGCTCTGACCTCACAACCACGGCAACAGCTACATACCAAAACACACCAGCTAGGAGGAACTAAAACTAGGAGGTAAAGGCGCAGCACCCGTAGCACAGTGGTTACAGCGCCAGCCACATACACCGAGGCTGGCGGGTTCGAACCCAGCCCAGGCCAGCTAAACAACAATGACAACTGCAACAAAAAATAGCTGGGCATTGTGGCGGGCACCTGTAGTCCCAGCTACTTGGGAGGCTGAGGCAATGGAATCGCTTAAGCCCAAGAGTTTGAGGTTACTTTGAGCTGTGACGCCACGGCATTCTACTGAGGGTGATAGAGAGAGACTCTGTCTCAAAAAAAAAAGAAAAGGATGTAAACACCAACTATGAAAGTAAATGTATTATAAATGAACAAATACACTTAAAGAACTATGAAAAAAATAGGGCTGACCCAAGTAACATTGAAAAATAGTCTGGTGCTTGAATACTACAATGCAAAAGACACAAATTAAGTCAACAGGGCCGGGTGTGGTGGCTCACACCTGGAATCCCAGCACTCTAGGAGGCTGAGGTGTGTAAATCATCTGAGCTCAGGAGTTCGAAAGCAGCCTGAGCAAGAGCAAGACCCCATCTCTAAAAACAGCCGAGTGCTGTGGTGGGCACCCTGCAGTCCCTGCTACTTGGGAGGCTGAGGCAAGAGGGTAGCTTGAGCCCAAGGGTTTGAGGTTGCTGTGAGCTGTGACCTCACAGTACTCTGCTGAGGGCAACAAAGTAAAATTCTGTCTCAAAACAAACAAACAAATAAAAAAAATAGTTAAGTCAATAAATGTGTTTCCTCACAGGAATATGGATTACAAATTCTAAAAGTTATGCACATTTGAGAATTATTAATAAAAATAAACAAGTAAATACAGTAGAACCTCCCTAGTTAACTACCTCAAGTTGACCTAATCTTCACGGCCTGGGCACGTACCACATGTATGTGCCAGTACAACAGACCTAGTTCCTCAAGCTGGCGACCTCTATATGTTGGCCAGTTTGTTACAGTCCCTCACGTTGTCAACTTACAGAGATTCTGCAGTAATTTGAAGTAGTAAGACCTGGGTTTCTCGCTGTTAAAGATGGAAGTTACAAACAAAGGAAAGGGGAAGAACAAATCTCGTAGAGCTGGACTGGAATCCAAAGCATCGGTGTCCCGTCATGGCTCAGGGCAGGGGCTGCACGCGGCGGTTAGTGAACACACACAGGCGCCCACCTCTGTGTGGGGACAGGGCCTGGGAGCAGGGGCTCCCAGCAGTAATAAACAGGCCTAGCGTCCAGATTACGGTTTCTAAACACTATCATCCCCTAACAGGGACCATGAAATTTGGAGAATGGCTAATTGTAGTGCTAGTGGGGAAAATATAAAATGAGTCTAAGAACATCTTGTGGAGTCAGAAAATAATGAAGTATTCAAGAAAAGACGGAAGCTTGCTGAAAGAAAACACAGGGGCAGTTTGAAGCAGCTCGTAATGACCAAAGCTGGAACAATTTGAGCAACAAAACCAATCACGACTGTATTAAATATACAGCAAGAGAAAATAAATGTCCCTAAGTCCATGCTGATATAAATATCTGATTAAAGAGACTGATGTAGAAGAAGGGAGAGCTCTTTCCTGTAGTAGAATTCCAATTAATAAATGTAGAAGAAAAGAGGAACAACAGAAAATCCCTAGCAGCCAGCAGGATAACAACCGTGGCAGAGGAAAACCACTTACAGATGCTAAAACCATTAGGCCAAAGTTTAGGGAGGGAAATGATTTGCACAGTCTCAAAGTATCGCCCCAAGTTAATTAACTACAGGGAAAGCTGCTTCACAGTTAGGAAGCTTGGCAGAAACCACATCAAGCAAGTGGTAAAGGCCAGCGTCCCCGGTAAGCAGCCACGTCAGCCTTACGAAGCCCCTGATGAGACGCACTCAGACATACATAATCTCTGCAGCCTTCTTGCCAAAAATACACTTCAGCAAAGCCAAACTGAGGGACATCTGACTAAGTAATTAATCAATATTCTTTAAAGGATCAAGGTCATAACAGGCAAGAGAAGACTGGGTAGCCATTATAGAACGCAGGAAGGAGACTAAAACCAATGCAAGGTGGGATCCCTCATAGGACTCTAGTTCAATGCTATAGTATCAATGTTAATTTCCTTGCTCTGACAACTATATTGTAGTTATGGAAGATGTGGCCTTTCTAAGAGGCGGACGAAGAATATATGAAAACTCAGCACTTGTAACTTTTCTGTGTGCCTAAAAAACTCTTAGGCTGGGTACAGTGACTTATGCCTGTACTTTAGGAGGCTGAGGCATGAGGACTACTTGAGCCTAGGAGTTCAAGACAGCCTGGGCAATACAGTGAGACCCCATCTCTTGAAAAAATTAAAACATTATCCAGGCATGGTGACACACACTAGCTATTTCAGAGGCTGAGGCAGAAAGAGCCCTTGAGCTCTTGAGTTCGAGGTTTCAGTGAGCTATTATCGTGCTACTATACTTTAGCCCAGGTGACAGAGTGAGACCCTGTCTCTAAAAAACAAAAACAAACAAAAAAAATTTTTGTTTTAAAGACTATGAAGTATTCGAGGGCAGAGAGTATCTTACCAGGTATTCCCGCCACCTAATATACACACAGAGCCCTTTATCTACTAGTAGATCAATAAGGCATTAAGTGATGAGCGAATAAACACAGGAAATTACACATTATGGTGCCTAAGGAAGTACCGAGCATGCACAGACCAAACAAAGTGCTGTAGGTCAAACTCATTTCACATATAAAAACACTGTGGATTAAAACCAGAAAATGAATCTTAAGCTGCAAAACTAAGAGCTCCGAGACACCATGAAACTCCTTAGGGAACTTGGAGTAGCTAAAGGGATCATTTATTTATTACTATTATTATTTTTTTGAGATTAAGTCTCACTCTGTCACCCTGGGCAGATAAAAAAAATTTTTACATGCTGAAAAATTGGTTGTGAAATTGTCTACGGACATAGTTTATCTATCTCAATCCATAAACATATCCTAGCTGCCCATAATAAAGTAAAGAAATAAATTAATTGAGGATGAAAAGAAGGAGATAAAAAACCCCAAAGAGCCGGTTTAGGGTTTTTTGGTCCTAGTCTTCCAGAAAATTCATCTTAAAACATCTTCCTACAGGCTTAGTGTCTATAGCTCAGTGGTTAGGCTGCCAGCCACATGCACTGGGGCCGGTGGGTTCAAACCTAGCCCGGGCCTGCTAAAAAAACAAACAACAACAACAACAAAAAATAGCTGGGCATTGTGGCAGGTGCTGGTAGTCCCAACTCCTTGGAAGGCTGAGACAAGACAATTGCTTAAGCCCAACAGTTTGAGGTTGCTGTGAGTTATGACATCACAGCACTCTACCGAGGGTGACAAAGTAAGACTCTGGCTCAATTAAAAAAAAAAAATCTTCCTATAATATGAATCCCTAGGTAAAATGGTAGCTTGTAACCTGACTCATCTTAGAATGTCTTCCCCCAAGTGACAGCTTAACACAGGAAGCAGATAATCAGAGTAGGAAACCAGCCCGGAGGCCTGTGAGACTGTATGATCTCCTATGTTTGCCATCCATACTCAATGCACTGATGCCAGTGCACAGGAAACCTGAGAATGGTTCTCTGCTCACATGTTCTCAGTCAATCACAAATCAATCCAGATCCTGGATCATCAATATTACACTATCCTCAGAAGAAAAGGGTAACAGCAAACAAACTGCAAGCTACAGTTTATCTGCTCATTCTTGGAATATCCCCAGATGGCCTCCTGAGCTAACTCTTCTCCTTATACCAAAGTATCTGAATATCCAGATTAACCCATATAACAGGACACAGAAAAATAAAACACCACATTTTCTATGTATAATGTACACGTTTTTGGTCCAAAGTTTTGAGGGAAAACTAAGGATGCGCACTACACAAGGGTGCTATGGCTCAGGAGTGGGTGAACTCCTGGTGCTTTCACAGAGGATTCCAGGAGGATCTGAGATCCGGTGGGAATGGGCCACAGTGGTTTCCACCAAGCACTGCAATCAGGGGAGTTGGCAGTGGTGGGACTGGTGAGAGCAAAGGCCCAGACACACAGAAGGGACTAAGAGCCCCACATGGGACCCAGGGACTTGCCAGGCTGCCTGCAGGCCAAGTAGCCTCAGAAACTCCCACCTCGCCAGCCAATGTTTGGCCATCTCAGCAGTGGCCCCCACAGTGGCAGGGAGGGAAGGGCTCCCAGGACAGAGAGAGAGAAGGGGCAGCCTTCACAGAGCAGGCGGCTGCAGGAGGACAGTGTAATCTGCACATTTACTGGGGGAGCGTTAGCCCTCCCTAGATGTGTCTCTCCTGGCTGAGAGGAAGCCACTTTCTCCAGGGGCATTTCCTTGAAAGTTTGGGCCAAAATGTGGGTTTGCATTATACATAGGAGTGCATTTTACAGAGCAATATATAGTAAATGGGTGCTGGATAACTGGATCAATAATTCAGCACAAGATTACATTTAATTTCTTTTTTTTTCTGTTCCTCCTTTCATACTTCCAAGAATGCAGTTTAGAGTTGATGAGCAAAGTACTATGCTACTGAGTCTGAGTGTGAGAAGCTCTGTGAGGGGCTTTCACCTACTTCATCCAACTGGACATTGACCAGAATATATGTGTGTGTGTGTGTCACTTAGCCATGTGATTTTGAATACATTTGTCAAGGGAGAGCTCAAAGGTCAATAAACCTAATACTGGTCATTAAGCCATCAGACAGGTCCAGGATTCAAACTGAGGCCTTCTAATTTTAGTCTATTATAACACAAAGCCAGCTAAAATGCTTACCTGGGAATAAAGAAAAGTAAAAAATACTCTGCTCAAGATGCTAAGTGTACTATACGGTAGTTATTAATGAGTTTAATGAAATAAAGAAAATATACAGTTCCAGAAACTTAGCTTGTAAGGTAGGGCTGGGTGGCGGCCCAGGGCAGGCACCCACAATGGCAGTGCTGCGGCAGTGCTGGGCCCCAACTCGTCCTTCCACAACTGTGCAGGCAGCATAGAGAGAGAGGTCAATCACACAATTTACAGAGAAAGAGCGACAAAGGAATTTTGTTTTCCTTTTGATTCGTGATGGCTAAAGGACAAAGCTCTCTCCCCTCTTTTATAACCCAACTTTAACACCAGCTTGAAAGAAAAGTTATACATCAGTTTCCTCCTGAGTGAATGGGATGACAAGAGCCCCTCGGAGTTACCGTGAGCAGGGTGAATCCACATAACTGAGCCCTTTGATCTTTTACAAGAATGGTGCTAAGCACTAACATTATCAGTCTTTTTCTTTCTTCTCTTTTGTTCTCCTTGAGGTTTTTTTTTTCATTACTTTCATTTGATCCCCTTTTATGTGCCTATAGACTATTTTGTATGCTCTCAAAACTGAATTTATTTTTAGTAGTACTGGTTTATATCTACAGAGAAAAAAAAATCTTTCTGTGGATAAACCATGAAAAGAAAAATTGGAAGAAAAAAGTTAAAGCTTAATCGTCTCCCCCTCCCTCACCAAACATACACCAAATATTTTTAAGTTCAAGTAATCTAGCTCTGGTCAAGAGAAAAGATACAGAGATTCCTGGGACACTGTCACTCCATTCTGTTCTATCAGAGGTGATCTGACAGGCAACCCACAGCTTCTTCCAGGGCGAGAATAATGCTGCTGGCAGCGAGGTGGCCTTACTAAGCAACAGTGAGGACGCGATGCCACTAAGTCTGCTAGTATTTAAAGAATACCTCCTAGGCCCACCCATTCAGTAAGAAAGTGACCACTTGTCACCCAATGTCTTTGGAAAGATCCAATTGTTAAGTTACAAAAAGGATGCTGTATTGGAAGTTAATGAAATTTAAGATAAAAGTTTTTTTAAACAGCTACCACTTTTCATTGTCACTTTAAAGAAAATACTATCAGAGAAAAAGTCCCCATTAACAAAGGTGTTAGTCACATACCCTTCTGTATAGAGGGGCCAGTGAAAGGTCAGTGACTTGTACAACGAATCTCCAGAAAACATGTGATTGTAAACCTAGCTGGAATCGATTTATCCATGTCCAGCTGGAGTTACCTGGGATAACTTGTTCTTCTAAAAATTCTAAAATGAGATAAAAATGACTCTACTAATCTAATGGCATTAACAACATACTCATTTTAAGCAGTTATGTCAAAATACATTAAGTAACCAGTTATAGATCTCACGTATTTACTTGTTTTAACTGAAACTCTCATTCACAAACAATAGTAAAGACCAGCATAATAACACTCAAGGAAATAAAAATAATATAGAGAGAGCATAAAAAGTTAAATTACAACAAGATACAGAGAGAAGGAGGGCCAGATTAATGAAGATACAGACAAGTCTTGGAACCTTAGTAACACAGAGTTGACACTGGAATGCAGTAGCTGATTGAGACCATGCAAGTAGTCTGATCAATATAATGATTACCAGAAGGGATCAGGAAAGATCTGCCTTTTTAGTTGCCATATTCAATGACCTCTTCAGATGAAAGCCCACGCCTCTAGCACTCACCTAAGGGCAGCAGCATGGTAAGTGTCAACATAATCCGAAATGAAGAGCTCTCGGTTCTTGATAACTGGGTCTGTAATGACAAGTTCTCTTCCAGAGTCTGTCAAAAAAATTAATTAAGTAAGAGGACATTAAAATTGAGTTTCCCAAAACAAGTAGATCTGTTGCAAAACTTCTTTCAGGTGTAGAGAAAGCACAAAAAATAACCAGGCCAAGATATGCAAAACAGAGCAGAGTAATAATATAGCAAGAATAACAAGCGCAAAGTATATAGTTTTTGTGAATTAATAAAGTATCTTGTTGGCTATGTTTTATACCCTTTATTAAGTTCCTACAATTTGTTAGAGTATGTTAAGAATAAAAAGGAAAGAGCAGAAATAACTAAATCCTAACAACTCATCAACTATTAAAAGTATTAAGTGATCCTATCCATCTTATTTTTTATTGCTAAATATTGCCAAATGGTGTGAAATCACACACTGTTTCAGGTCAAAAGAATAACCATGTTACTATGTTTGACCAGGATCCATACATACTTCAACTGCTTTAACAGAAGTTTCTATAGTTTTAAGAAAGAAAAAATCCAGTATTTTTTTTAATCATCCTTTAAATTATTATTATTATGAGATAAAGGTGCTGCACTTTAAAATTATTTGTGATTACTGATTTGTTGACTCAAAACCTATCAGAAGACTGGGAAACAAACAGGCATCAGGGCCACAGAGTTTAGCCCCGGCCCCAGGACCCCCACGTAGAAGTCGCAAGCACAGCCTCTGAAACTCCCTTAGTACCTCTCAACTTCAACTTCCTTACCTAAAACAAGCAAGTGACAAATCTGTGTCACATGATTAATGGGTGACAAAATCACCTACCATGAGGCCCGCCACCTATCAATTTTTTAAAAGCTATTTATACATTTGTATAAATGTAATACACAAATTATGTACATATCTCATGAGCCAATAAAGTTACTGGGCAGAAACTATAATGCCAGAGGGAGAAAAAAATAAGTTGTCTGGAAATACCTTCCTACTGTTCTGAAAGTAAGGGATCAAGCTGAACTCCCAGACATAAGGCAGAAAGCTTTGCTTTAAAAACCGAGGTTCACAACCCTGAGCACAGAGTGAAGAAAATACAATCCTGTAGGGATTTCACAATATTCTTTGTTTATCACTAGATGAGAAAAAGGCATTTAAAGACAGAAAATTACTTTTATTTCCAAAGAAGACCTATCTCTATCCCAAGCTTAAAAAACAAAAGTAATGGAAAAACTGGGAGATAGAGTGGGGTGGGGGGTGTTATTCCAGTAATGTTCTTATTTATAAAAAGTTTTTTCAGAGAAAATGTGCCGTAGTGGTCAAGCACATTAATGAATGTTCTTAAAAAGACGCTTGGCGAAAGTTAAGAGATAAAAGAATCAAACTAGAAGGACATATTTACCATTTTCGTTATGTCGATCCTGAACCAAATGTTGATACACAGAATCTGGAACTTCAGATTGGCGGTAGTACCATTTGACGTTCATGAGTAGATGGTCCCTCTTACTCTGAAAAGGAAAATCTAACAGCATTAGGAACAGGATTTCAGGTACCCACAAGTGTATATCATACCCATGACCAAAACACCCCTGTAAACAGGTGGACAGGTAGACTGGGAGACACATAATTACCATCAGGACCATAGTAACACATAAGTGAGTTATAATGTCAAATTCTATTTATTTAGAAAATCTCAATCATAGCATCCTTTCCCCCTTACCCCTCAGAGCAGCTTATTTCAGAAACTAAGAAAAAGTTTGATCAAACTAAGCTTATTGCAGGAAACCAATCTTAATTCTGTATATTTTTCCCAGTTTAATTCATTAAATGTTACATTTTTGTTTAGCATTAACTACAGAGTACTTATGAATACATCTTTTTAACTTAATCCTTAATTGTTTTGGTAAATATTTATGTCAGTGTTAGCAGACTGTCAAGATTCACTGAGGACAATAAGCTTGAAAAACTACCCAGCAAGGCATGGCAAAGTCATCTCCTCTCCAAGAACTACCCATCACCCAAACTGAATTAGAGTCTCCCTCTGCTTTTTTGCCATAGTTATTACCATATGCCAAACAAAGTATGAGTGGTAATGAGGTGGTAATGAAACTTTGAGTCTAAACATCAGGGATCCCATCTTACTTATTCTCAGATCTCCTGACAGTAGAATGGCTTATACTTAATTATTCATGAATAATGAAGATTTCTGAGATGATCATGGTCCTGTAAAAGCTTATAGGACACTAACCATGTTATCCCTAATAGTTAACTTTGTTCCCAGTTTGTTTAAAGAAAAAAGATCAAATTTTGCACTTTCATTCAAAAGTCAGAGGGCTACAGCTTGAGACAGATCATCTCTGTGTGCCTAGTCATGAAAGATCTCAACAGGGAGTGCACTAAAGGGTCCCATGTCTCATGAAAGACTTTCCAACACAGTGAGGCCGAAATGGACGTGTCTAGGATGAAGCTATGTCACTCGTTCAGCAGCCCCTACCTTCTCATTCTCAGAACATGCCTGTCGCTCAGAATTGAATGTGAGTTAAAATTTAAGAAATGTCTCATACTCATAAAGGAGATGGTTAAATCCTAAATTGTCAAAAGAGCCCTGATTAATGAAGGAAGATGTTTTCTGATTTAATGAGTGGTCATAAATACTATATAGTCTGCGATTCCCCCCACCTCAAAAAAAAAAAAAAAGTAGCTACAATGTTTAAGCCATTTAAAGAATCAGAAAAAAAGAAAACTCCCACAAGTCTCAATAGAACTCAAATGTGAGCAAGGGCTATTACAAAGTCAGTATAAAAAATAAAACCAAGATTCTTACTTTGCAATTAACTGTGTCAAACAGACATGCCTACAATAATAGGGCACCATCGCCTTTCTTAATGAAACAGGCTGTATATAGAAATAATCCTACATGATGGGCTCCCTTTTTATTCATTTTGTACATTTACATTGAAAACTTTAATGACAAAAAATTTTTCCACACTCTTTACATGGCAGATGGGAAAAATAAATAAAACAAGTACACTAAATGAACAGAATAAATGTTTTATATAGGAGCTTGGAGAAGGGAGTAATTTCTTTCAGCAGAGGATTATGGAGGAGGTAACATCAGATGCAGGGGAGGAAACAGTAGAGAACTAAGTGGATTCTTTCTATGCAAAGCAGGAGACCCAAGAAAGAAAAAGACACATCTAGAGCCACGTGGTCCATCTACACACAACACAATTAGACACTCAGGGTCCAGACTGTAAGAATCTGAATCCTAAATTTCTGGCCTTTAGAGAACTTATAAGACAACTGAGGTCTTCCAACTGTGATGCTGACCAAATATACAGGCAGTGACATAAAAAGCCACAGCATAGGGGAAAACAACCAGAAAGTATAGAAGACCAAAATGAGCTACCCCAAAATACGCCTCTTTGGTATAAGCACTATTTTGCCAAGAACTTAAAAGGATAGAGGGAAAATTATTTTTCCTTCCCTAAAAGCCTACATTTTCCTCCCTAGCCAGGGCCAAGAAGCAGGACCAGGATGAGACTTGCTCATCACAGAGAGAAAAATATAAACCGGGGGAGGGGCAGTGCCCACTTCACAGGGCCCAGGGATAAGCTCCATTAAGTAAATTACACTGCGGACTTTTCAATCTCAGCACTTCTGACGTCTGGGGCAGATAATTCTTTGCCGTGGAGGCCTGTCCAGTGTGCTGTTACATATTTAACATCATCCCTGACTCCTAACTACTAAATGTCAGCAATGCCATCCTCCAGATGTTATCAACCAAAAATGTCTCTGAACATTGCTACATGTCTTCTGTGGGAACAAAATTATCCCCAGTTGAAAACCACTGTGTTGTTGTTGTTTATAATTTTGTTTTGTTTTGTAAGGAAAGCAAAGCCAGAATGGTAAGAATAAAACCTGGCTCCAGTACTGCGAGCAGAGAACATGACCACGGGGAAGAAAACAAGAAAGCCGTCACCACGCAGATCCCAGCTCCACTACTTCCCAGGTACGTGACTACAGGCATGTTGTCAAGATTCTCCAAGTCTTTTTTTCTGTGAAATGGAAATACTGATACCTGCCTAAAAGAACTACTTACAGCATTGTTTTTAAAAGCATCTGGAGGCTTGGTGCCTGCAGCTCAAGTGGCTAAGGCGCCAGCCACATACACCTAAGGTGGTGGGTTCGAATCCAGCCCAGGCCGCCAAACAATGACGGCTTCAACCCAAAAATAGCCGAGCATTGTGGCGGGTGCCTGTGGTCCCAGCTACTTGGGAGGCTGAGGCAGGAGACTCGCTTGAGCCCAGGAGTTGGAGGTTGCTGTGACCTGTGCCACAGCACTCTACCCAGGGGGGCAGTTTGAGGCTCTGTCTCAAAAAAAAAAAAAAGGCATCTGGAACTGAGTAAGAGCTCAAAGAAATATTATTTCCTTTGTTAGTAGGATATTGTAACCAAGAGTTCACAGAAAAATTTTAGGAACACTGCTAAGAATTGTAGTATTTGTTTCTTTACCAGAACATGACTGCTTACAAGGGATGACAGTGTTCTCTTGTCACTGAGCCACTAACGCCAGTTTCAGAGCTGACAGTAATGAATCACCTCATAAGAGCACATAGGAATTCAGACCTACTAGCACTCACAACAACCAGGTTTCAAAATCTTCACCTCTATGTATTTCTGCAACACATTTAAGATATCTGAAGACCTGCAGGGCAACAGAAATACCTTTTAGATACACTAACTTGCAATTATACAGTATCCGTTTTTCAGAACCAAGCCAACAATTATGGTGGCCTTCTGAGGTACAATACCTATGCTATCTTCTGACCTGGGCACACTTATTGATTACACACAAATAAACTGCTTCTCTAGTTTATTTTTACCTAGATTTATGACTCCTAATATTAGACTTTACAAATGCAGTACTAGCCAATAACCAGAGAGTGGCAGCATTGCATTAAAAAAGACTCCAGGATCTTACTTGCGTAGACAACACAAGGAAGGCAGACTCAAAGTAAACCAAAGTTTTAGACACAATCTTCCTAAAAGTAATAGGCACAATCTTCCTAAATAGGCCAGACTTTTAGTTAAATATTAAAAGTCTATCAAGGAAGGTGGTGTATTGTTTGACAGAGCACTGGACTAAAATTAGGTAATCTAGAATTGTAGCTGTCTGCAACCACTAGTTAGTTACCCGGTGGAGTCATCTAGTGTGTGCCCTGAAAGGTAAAGAAGGCACAGAACAGGATGGTTTCTAGGGTGTCTTTCCACTTCTGATTGACTATGTCTAGATTTCTTCTCTAAAACCAAGTAGATAAAATGATGTGGGATTTAATGCTTCACTGCACATCTACACAATGGCACTGGCTAAGATCGCCATCCTAAAATGCCATCTTCGGTGGACTGACTGCTGCTCACTGAGCAGAGGACCTCTCCTCTCAACACTCCCAGAGCTACCTCAGGACATGATGTTGCTTGAAAATTAACCCCAGGTAATCTTCATCTAGTTACACCACTCGCTAGTCAAAAGATTTTTACTTAAAACCACTGAAAATTAAAACCAGAATGACCTTAGAGATCATTTGATTCAACCTGAACTGCCAGTGTTTGAATCTTGGATCTGCAATTTACTAAGCTCTGTGACTCTGGGCAAGTAACTCCAAGCCTCAATTCTCTCAAATATATAATGGGGAAAAAGAATAATCTCTAGCTCATTAGGGTTGTGAGGATTAAATAAATATAAACTGAGCAGATTAGCTCTCAGTGAATGGTGGATATTACTATCATTCTTTTACAGGAAAGTCGTTACTTACAGATTTTTCTTTCCTAGAATTCAAAATTATGTTACTAACAATAATACAAAAACAAGTCAAACAGCAAATTAAGGGGAAAGGATCTTTACTTCTGCAACAATTCTAGAGCCTTATCAAGTAATTCTAACAAATATGCCTAGTTACTAGTAGTGTAACTGAACAATGCCTTACAGGCCAAAGTATTTAGAAATGACATATTTTAATTGCAATGCTGGATAAAGAGGAAAGTGACGAAAAGCTTCCAATGTGAAGGCACTCTGAGATAAATCTCTGAATACAGAGAACAGGCCACTGGAGAAGATAACTGTTCACCATTTTATCTTTTCTAAAGGGGTGGGGGTTACACCAAAGCAAGAGCACGTCCAGCTGATTTATAGTGAGGTCCCACGAGAGTGGCTCTGCCAAAGAGGGAAGGAACTATTTCTAGGCTGAAGTTTGCGTTCTTCATACCCAGGATTTCTTTTCTAACAAAACAAAATGTAAATTTAAGGAAACGAATGGAGGACAAAACCCATCCACCCCTACCTAGGCTTAGAAAAAAAACAAATTCCTAATGGTCGGGTATTTGGGAGCAGAATAAGGAAGATTTCTACAGAGCTTTGAACCTCAGGCAATAGTGTTGAGAATTAACAAATTTAGAAATTAAACCTTTAGAATGGATAACTGACAGAAGCAGACCCAGGGAAAACGACAACAGTGAAAGAAAGCCAAGAGGAGGCTGCTGCTGAAGGAAGAGCTACGTCTCCATCCCACCAACGCCACCCGACTCAGCCCACCAGATATGCACAGGGCCTAAGGCCAAACGGGAAATGTCCTTTCCCAGAGAAAATTCATGGTGATTAGTACTTTCATTGGTTTAAAAAGCCAATATGAGTCTTCCTCCCTGAACCAGGAAAAGAAATCCTCAAGGACGGGAGCAGGGAGGCCATGATGACCAGCAAGATCAGCACAGCGATTTCCACTGTGTAACATGGAGGGCACACAAGCCAGAACAGAGCGACAACTTCCTACTCACTCACCTCCAGAGGCTTCTTCATCTCAGCAACCACGTTCTAGTTCTTAGTTGAGCACCAGGTAAAATCAGACCAAAATTCTTACTTCATAATTAGCCAATAGAGCCAAACAAATTTTCCCCCAAACTGGGAAAATTTGGGAAATAGAATTGTCTCACATTTGCATTTTGTATGGTTTAAGAAGATATCTTCTGAAGGAACTTTTCATGTACTTCCACAATATGGCAATGGTAAGGTTAAGAGTACATGAGTATCAGATTTACTGTGTAATTCAGAAATGAAATCAGGTCACTAAGTATGCAGTGGGGAGGTATGCGGGAAACTACCGTCTAGAAAGATCATGGTCTCACTTCAGTCTGTCCTGCCAATCTCTGCTGACTGGTTTAGAGACATCTCAAGCCTGCTGAGCCCACCTCCACCTACAGGGCAATGACGTCGGCAGATATGAGTGCTGTCTGGAAAGCATACAGTCACATGCAAATCTATTTTTCATACTACATGGCCAAAGTCCAGGCACAGCACTATAGACTGAGTATCTTTTCCAAAATGCCTAGTATCAGAAAGGTTTCAGATTTCGAAATTTTTAAATGTTGGAATATCTATGTAATGATGGGTACAAGTCTAAATATGAAATTGATTTATGTTTCATAATATGTCATACACACAGCCTGAAGGTAATTTTATACAACATTTTTAATAATATGTGCAATCTTTCAGATGAGGTTAGATGTGGAATGTTTCACTTACAGTGCCATGTCAGGGCTCAAAAAATTTCAAATTTTCAGAGTAGAGATGCTGATCTTGTATTTGCATGGGAAATCTCATCTAAAGATAAGAGGATCACATTTACCAAACTTTGTGGATAAATATCAGGAATAACTGATATCAATCAAAATAAAATCAGACCAAATAATCTTACTTCAGGGTATTTACCCAAAAGATTTCAGTTTGTCAAAGAGATACACATATCAACGCTCTCAGATGTACTGCAGCACTACTCTCTATAATCAAGTTCCAGAATCAACCTAACTGTCCACCAGCAAATGAATGAACAGGTCAGGTGCATTGGCTCGTATCTGCAATCCTAGCACTCGGGGAGAGCGAGGTGGGTGGAATGCTTGAGCTCAGGAGTTTGAGACCTGCTTGAGCAAGAGCAAGACCCTGTCTCTACTAAAAATAGAAAAACTAGCAGGGTGTAGTAGTAGCTACTCGGAGGAGTTTGAGGTTGCTGTGAGCTATGATGATGCCACAGCATTCTACCCAGGGCAACAGAGTAAGACTATGTCTCCAAAAAGACACAAATGAATGGACAAAGAAAATGTATTATACATAATACTATGTAGCCTTTAAAAAGAAGAAAATTCTCTCATTTCCAACACTAGAGATGAAACAGAAGAACACTATCCTAAGTGAAATAAGCCAGGAGCTGAAGGACAAATACCACATATTCTCACTTATGTATGGAATCTCAAATAATTCAACTCACTGAAGCAAATAGTAGAATGGTGGCTACAGAGGCTGGGGACGGGAGGTGGAGAGATGATGGTCAAACGATACAAAGTGGTGGGTTTTTTCCTTTTTTTAAAGATTTACTCACAGCATGGCGAATATAATGTTAACTATAGTATACTACATATTTCAAAATTGCTAGGAGAATAAATTTCAAATGATCTCACCATAAAATCATAGCATCACTTTGTAACCCATGAATATGTACAATTAAAAATTATCAATTTATGATAAAACTAAATTTTAAAAAATGAAATCAGACAGAAAGTATCATTTTGTAATTATTTCAAGCCATTACTCTATTACTAATGTAAGACACTAGGAATGTAATATTTTATGTAGCTATGTACTTTCTATATAGCTTTATAGTTAGTAGAACTCAAAATGTCATGAAAGAAATACAGAAAAACTGTGTCACCAGGGCTCAGTCCTTCAAGGCCCACGTATCCCCGAGGTCTGCTCTGACACGAGTAGCAGGAGGTCAGGGAGAAAGCTGGTATACCGACTCCACAGATGCTTCTCAAAGGAAAAGGCTTTGCATGTACCCTACAAATAATCACACTACCATCTACATACCCTGCAAACGTAGACTCATTAACTAAACATTTCCTTTTGAGAGGGTGGAGTGAGAGCAAGTCCGTTTTGTACTGCCATTGAGTAAGCAAAGCGTCCACTTCTGTTCATACTACGGTACCTTCTCCCAACTGTGTCATACATATTTTCGTGTGCAAGTGGATCTGAAACCTCCAAGACTTGCCCTGACAGTGGCACCTGGAGTGACCTGTAGAAATACCACGACACTGGCACATCTTCCATCTAGTGGCCTCACCTCTCCAGTTTCTAACATACCTAAAAACAAAATTAAACAGGACACAAAATCCCATGTAATGATAACATTTTTTGGCATTTTCAAACAGGTATAACCTGGGATTAGTGAGCGGTCTGCTAAAACTGGCATGACGAAATTCTCATTTGCAGAAAAACAAGCAGAGGGAACAACACAAAAGCAGACCACATGCATCTGTCTAAGCTGCAACTATCTTTAGGCAGGGACTCAAAGCGCTAGCTCATTTTCAAAAGCCATCAGTGGCACTCAAACCAAAAGAATGTTTTCAAGAGATTGCATCAGCATCTGGGTTTGGGGGCGGGGAGGTTTGAATCACCTTGTATCAGATGGAAAAGCATGAAGGTGGAAATCCAGGAGAGCAGATGATTTCCTATATTGTTTATAATGGAGATGTACAAAGAGGTGGTTATGTACAAATCCCCAGAAAGATGATGCAACTGAAAGTGTACTGGAACAGGCTTGGATGAAGAGAAGTGATTTCAAAATACTGCTTCCAAATGATATCTCATTCAATAAAAAAAGGTTCTGCCTTTTAACTGTTTTTACAGTTTAAGCTGAATGAAAATCAAGTAATATTTTGGTATTACCAAAAGGTGCATGAAAACAAAATAATCTCTCAATTACCAAACAAGGAGTCAAAACTCATCCAAGCATTTCTATCTGGAATTACATTGTGTGTTAAGACTTAACTTTTCAGACAATTCATTCTTTTTTTTTGTTTGCAGTAGAGAGATCAAACCTACATAAGTTCAGGTTTAGTTGTGAGAGAACTCCTGATTCTTGGCCTACCCTGTTACCTAGAAGACTGGACCACTGGGTAACCTCTGCTCTCCTCACCGTCACACACACACACAGATGAGCTACATGCAAAGGGGGGACTTCACACATAGAGCCAATTATACCAAACTAAAGAGCAGTCCTGTGGCTTCCCACAAGGATCCCATAGTGTACATCATGCTGACTGTGTCTAAACTGGATTAAGGAATAGCCAGTAAAGCATTACTTCTAGGTGTGTCCATGAGAGTGTTTCTGAAGGAGCCTGGCATGTTAGTTGGCAGAATGAAGGGGGCAATCTGCCCTCAATGTGGGTGGGCACCTTCCACTCGTCTGGGGACTTGGATAGAACAAAAAGACACATAAAAAGCAAACTCACTCACTCTCCTGGAACTAAGACACCCTTCTTCTCTTGACCGTGGACATGAGAACTCTAGGTGCTCCAGCCTTTGAACTCCAGGACTTGCACCAATGGCCCCTGGGGCTCGCGGGCCTTCAGCCTTAGACTGAGAGTTACACCATTGACTCCCTTGGTTCTGCCACGCTACCAGCTTCCCTGGGTCTCCAGCTTGCAGATGGCCTACTATGGTTTAAATCAGGGGTGTCCAACCTTTTTTTTTTCCTGCCACACATTAGAGGAAGAGTTGCTTTGGATCACTCATTAAATACACAAACACTAACAAAAGCTGATTAGCAAAAAAAAAAAAAAGGTCTATGCTTACTTTTTGTGATATCTGACACCACAGAAAAGCAGAAAAGTCCTCACAAAATCAGCAAGCATCCTCAGGGCCACAGGTTGGACACCGTGGGTTTAAATATTTGTTGTCCTCCAAAATGCATGTTAAAACTTAATCTCCAACGTGACAGCATGAAGAGGAAGGGCTAGCAGGGCAGGGTAGTTCTCTGGGAACCTACGTGGGAGGATCACTTGAGCCCAGCCTGGGCAACAGCGAGACTCTATTCTCTACCAAAAACAGAATGAATTAGCTAGGAATGGTTGTATACACCTATAGTCCCAGCTACTCAAGAATCTAAGGCAGGAGGACCACTTGAGGCCAGGAGCTTGGGGTGCTGTGAGCTATGATACCACTGCACTCTAGCTGGTCAACAGAGTGTCTCAAAAACTATATATATTAAAATATATATTTTTTCTTCCACATGAATAGATTAATCCATTCATAGTCTAATGGTAACTAGATTATTACTGGAGTGGGCTAGTTATCACAAGAGCAGGTCTCTTATAAAAGCACCCTCTCCTTGGCCCTCCTGCCCTGGGACATCTTCCACCACGTTATAATGACACACAAAGCCTTCCCTGAAAGCTGACCAGATGCACCCTGTCCCTTACTGTGGGTTTCCCAGCCTCCGGAGCTGTAAGAAATAAATTTGTTTTCTTTATAAATTACCCAGTCTCAGGTACACAAATATAACAACAGAAAATGGACTAAGATACAGCCCATCATGGACCTTCACCATGGACCTTCTCTGTAATAGTGTGAGCCAAATCCTCTAATCTCTCTCTCTCTCCCCACCCCTTGCATCCATTCATGTTACTGGCTCTGTTTCTCTAACCCTGACTAATACACTGATAAATATACTAAACATGGCCAGCACAGTGGCTCACACCTGAAATCCCTGCACTTTAGGAAGCAGAGGCTGGAGTTTGAGGTTGCAATGAGCTATGACCACGCCAGTGCACTCCAGCCTGGACACAGACAGAGACCACGATCATCACAACCATCGGTCTCTAAAAAAACAAATCAACAAAAATACTAAATGTCAGATTCAGATTTTTTTTCTTTTTTTGACGGAGCCTCAAGCTGTCCCCCTGGGTAGAGTGCCATAGCATCACAGCTCACAGCAACCTCCAACTCCTGGGCTCAAGCGAGTCTCCTGCCTCCGCCTCCCAAGTAGCTGGGACTACAGGCCCCACCACAACGCCTGACCATTTTTTGGTTGTAGCCATCATTGTTGTTTGGCGGGCCGGGGCTGGGGATTCGAACCCGCCACCTTAGGTGTATGTGGCTGGCGCCTTAGCCACTTGAGCCACCGGTGCCGAGCCCAGATTCAGATTTTAAAAGGCTCTAAAATTCCATTTTGAAGGTTCAATTTTACATGATGAATTTCTGAAGATGAATTAAGATTCTGTACTTGGATCGCCAAGATCTGCAGACCAAACACAAAATGAATCCCCCTTCCTCAACACCATATTTTTCTCAGCTGCAGCTATGGTTGTATCATTTTAACTTATAAACACAAATTTCCTATTTGGTCCCAAGGATTTCCCTCATAAAGGGAGAAAAAATAGCTGTTCATAGAGAGTGTGAGTAATTGCCGAATTCCCCTCATATTCGACTACAGCTTTAAACATTCCATTGAGTTTCTTTCTGTAAATACCAAGCCTCAATATAAAATTTGACATCTTTGTAATACTGTGGTAGTTGTTTCGTGATGGAGTAAAAGTGGCAGCACTGCCCATTCTGAGGAAATACCCTACACGTGACAAAGCCAGAAAAGTCACCGAGCTCTACTGAGACTCGCCAGGGATGGGTCCAGTGTTAAAGGAGTGAGCAGCATGTCAGAGCAGGGGCGAGAGGGTGCTGGGACCTGGGCCATAGGCCAAAATTCTCTAGATAGAAGCTGCACAAACTGAACTCCTCATAGTATGTAAAAACCATGCTATATTAAAAATAAAAATTGACATTTGTGATTAAAGATATATCAAAGAGATTTTGCTATTAGAAACTAAAAAAAAGAAAAAAAAAAGATGCTAAACATTTTGAAAAGATTTCATTGATTTAGCTCGGCACGCCTTGCTCAGTGGTTAGGGCACCAGCCACATACACTGATGAGGCAGCAGACCCTGGCGCAGGCCTGCTCAGCAACAATGACAACTGCAACAAGAGTTGTGGCAGGCACCTGTAGTCCCAGCTACTTGGGAGGCTGAGGCAAAAGAACTGCTGAAGTCCAAGAGTTTGAGGTTGCTGTGAGCTGTGATGCCCCGGCAGTCTACCCAGGGCGACATAGTAGGACTCTCTCCAAAAAAAAATAAAAAATAAAAAAAAAGAAAGAAAAGAAAGAAAGAAAAGAAAAAGATTCATTGAGTCAACATACATGTTTTATAAAAGTGATTCTCAAACATCTTAAGTCTCAGGATTCCTTTCATTTTAAAATTACGAAAGTGTCAAAAGAACTCTTTTTTTCTATTTTTTTAAGAGACAGGGCCTCATTCTGTCCTCTAGGTTAGAGTACAGTGGTGTCATCATAACTTACTATAGCCTCAAACTCCTGGGCTCAAGTGATCCTCCTCCCTCGGCATCCCAAGTAGCTGGGATTATAGGCCCACACCACTATCCCCAGCCAATTTTTCTTTTCTTTTTTTGGAGACAGAACCTCAAGCTGTCACCCTGGGTAGAGTGCCATCGCATCACAGCTCACAGTAATCTCCAACTCCTGGGCTTAAGTGATTCTCTTGCCTCAGCCTCCCAAGTAGCTGGGACTACAGACACCCACCACAACTTCCGGCCATTTTTTGGCTGTATTTGTCATTGTTGTTTGGCAGGCCCAGGCTGGATTCGAATCCGCCATCTCTGGTGTATGTGGCTGGTGCCTTAGCCACTTGAGCTACAGGCAGCGAGCCAATTTTTCTATTTTTTATAAAGACAGGGTCTCGTTCTTGCTCAGGCTGGCCTCAAACTTCTGACCTCAAGCAGCCCACCTGCCTCAGCTGCCCAGTTCTAGTATTAATACTTGTCAATATTCCCTGTATTTGAAAAAATTATAATTTTGTTATTTGTTTATGAATTCATTAACAATAATGGTAATGGGCTGGGCATGGTGGTTCACACCTATAATCCTCGCACTCTGGGAAGCAGAGGCAGGTGGATCACCTGAGCTCAGGAGTTCAAGACCAGCCTGAAACAGAGCAAGACCTTGTCTCTAAAAATAGCCAGATGTTGTGGCGGGCACCTCTAGTCCCAGCTACTTGGGAGGCTGAGGCAAGAGAATCCCTTGAGTCCAATAGTTTGAAGTTGCTGTGAGCTATGGTGCCACAGTACTCTTCCAAGAGTGGCACAGTGAGACTCTGTCTCAAAAATTAAATCTTAAATAAAAAAAAAAAAATAACAGTAATAAACCCACTATATGTTCATGTCAACATAAATAAATGTAATTTTTAAAACAAAATTTAGGGAATGAGTCATACTTTTATTTTTATAAATCTATTTTATGTTTGGCTTAAGAAAACAAATTCTCACATCTACAGCTGCTTCTGCATCCAATCTGCTGAGCTCTATCAAACATCATTCAGCATCTACAGAACGTAGTGTGTGTGCTTCTGAGAAAATCACAGTGAAAAAGGCAAACGACGTCTTGGTATCATTATCAAAACAGTCGGACCCTGCAGACACCTGGGCTGTACTTAACGGCTGCTCTACAGGACAAAGTAAACCAGCTGCGCCAGGGATCCCAGATGCCCCCTCTGTCCAGTTCCAGCCACGTGAATAAGGGACCCAAGCTCCCTAATCAGAGCCCTGACTGAAGATTTTAGAGCACAAATTCATTTAAATGTGAGATACCGTTTATCAATAAGAGACTTTACTGTGGTTTATATAACCAGACAGTCCAGTAGTGAGCAGGGCATCAAAGAAGAAGAAGAAAATCTAGACAAAAAGCTCTCGTTTCAAACGTAAGATATTTTTCTTTCTAAAAACTGAGCTCATGGCATCAAGAAATATCTAAAGCTTGATTCAAGTAAACATGTGTTGGTCTCCGCTAAAAAGGTACAGTATTTTAAACCAATAGTGAAGCCTTTGAGCTGAAGGACTGCAGAAAATAGTAATTTGGATAATTTTATTTACTAACCTACAATTCAAGGCAACTCTGTGGTCATTTCAAGAATGATACTGCTTCCTACCTGGCAACATAAACAAAATCAACTTTTAAGGGGGAAAAAGGACATTAGCTTACAGTATTATATCAAATTATCATCTTTTCTAATAGTGAAGAGATCCATCTTATACAAATCTAGCAAAATTCCTCCTTTTCACTGTCTACACCAAACTACAAGAATGCAGAGCTGGTAACATAAAACATAACATTTAGCAGCACAAATATTTTGTACCTTTAAGGAGCACTTGAGATACAGGCTTAGAAATCATTGATTTAAATAAAGTCAGCCTGCACAATAATAGGAACAATTACTGCCAGCAACTTTCCAATAAACAAATTCAAACAGTTGGGCAAGAAAAGATAAACTCAGTAGGAAAACTAAAAAATTACATATCCCTTGTTTATTAGTCTGTCTTGTCCTTAACATCTTAATTACTTCTTCTTCTCTCCTGACTTAAGCCACAACAAATACTGTAACCTTTAATATCTGCTAGTCTGTTTATAACTGTTCCATCTACAACCATTTTTCTAATACAAGCACGCCTGAGTAGCTTATCTCAGTCCACACACCAGACAACAAAAGCCCCTGGCCTGCTGGAGAGGAGACATGGAAATCAAGAAATGAGAAACCTTAGGTAATCCCCAGATAATCGATCAGTGCACTCAGTCAAGTATGAGCTGAGCTGGGAAAATGCCGCTTTTAAAAAGAAAGAAAATCAAAGAGCTTGTGACCAGAGTCACAATTCATTTTAATAGGATAATTTCTGTCAAAAAGATCCCCCATCACATTCAAACACCAATACCAACATATGTAAGTGTTAATATCTTTTGAATCTTTTGTCTTCTATCTTTATTCAAAAATAAGTTTTAACTTTCAGGCTTTGTTTCTGGTTTGAGTTCATCTTAATTACTGAAGTATAAACTGATTTATTAACAGTTTTGGATAGTTTTGACAAATGTATACAGTTGTATACCCACTACCACAATCAAGATAGAGAATATTTCTCCTGCTAAAAAAAGATGGAATTTTTAGGCTCAGTGTCCGTAGCTCAGTGGTTAGGGCAATGGCCATATATACTGAGTCTGGGGAGTCCGAGCTCGGCCTGGGCCAGCTAAACAACAATGACAACTGCAACCAAAATATAGCCAGGTGTTATGGTGGGCATCTATAGTCCCAGCTACTTGGGAGGCTGAGGCAAAAGAATTGCTAGCCCAAGCGTTTGAGGTTGCTATGAGCTGTGACGCCACGACACTCTACTAAGGGGGACATAGTGAAACTCTGTCTCAAAAAAAAAAAAAAAAAAGAAAAGAAAAAAGAAAAAAGATGGAGTTTTTAGAATCCACACATGCTATGACAAAAAGGCTTGTGTACCAATGTCAATAGAAAAACAACATTCTAAATTGCTTCCTCCACTTTAGCACACAGAAAGTTAACATGGAAAAAGACCAGCTGAGTTAGCTGTACACTCCCATCTACTTTAAAAGACTACTATACAACAGAATTCCATGCTCCTCAATATCAAATAATTTGCTATAAAACTTCCAGGATGAGATGCAATATGGTCTCATGAAATTCTCAGAATACAGAGATATAAAATAAAGACAATCTCAAATTAGCTTTAAGGTACACTTTCCTCAAATCATATAACCAATATATATTGAGCACAGACTCCGTATCAGACATTGTTCTGAAGACAGTCGCTAAGGACAGAATGGGGACAGAGATGGTCCCAGTTGTGGTAGAGCATGGATCCTAAAGGAAGAACAGACCCTTGTCAAGCCCTCAACCCCCTCCCCTAAAATAAAAAGTCAAAGGTTAAGTGCTATAAAAAAAGGGGAGGAAGGAAATAGGCTGCTTAGTAACTGTAAACCCTCAGCAAGGAACATCTATTTACACTGTTATTTAAACATCAGGGGCATTATTTTCCTTAAAATTAGGTGTCTTCTCAAAAGCACCCGAGGATGGCAGCAAAAAGGGTATTGTGACCCGGCTGCTTCATACACAGAGAAGGCTCTAAATAACTCTTGATGAATCCACACCCCCAATATTTTTATCTACACCAACTTCAAAAACACCCCAGTGTGCACATCTTACTCTTTGAACTGTAGTTCAGCTTGTTCATGACAACCTCCAAGGTTCTTCTACTTTACTATTTTTCTTTTAAAAATCTACTAAGAAATAACTGTCAGGCAGAAAGGTATAAAAATGTTTTACCATGTACCAAACACACCTTATGAAATAAAACATCACCAAACCTGAAAAGGCTACCTGAACATCCCTCCTCGGTAGGTCACTCTTACCCGCCACCAGGAGTAACCACCACCTTGAGTGCACTGCCCATCATTTCCACACAGTCCTTCGTGCTCTTACTTTATACATGTATAGACCTCCAACTAGGGAAGGTGCTGCCTGGCATGTTTACTTTGTATAAATGTCCCTGCACACTCAAGATCTTCTGTAATATGCTGTTTATTCAGCACTATGCTCCCATGATTCATCCACACCACTCGTTTAAATGATAGTCATCACCTTCATGAACAATATACCACAACCTGTTCATGAACTTTCCTGCTGGCAGACATCTCCGTCATTGACAGTTTCCACCATCAGAACCGAAGTTGTTGTAAGCATTTCTCTTCACATTTGTGCAAATTTTTCTGAGACCCATAAAACTTTTCAACTCAAATTATCAAAATTATACTGAATGGTTGGTGCCACAGCTAAGTTTTCAATGACAGTAGCTGTAAAATGTCCACAGCATCCTCCGTAATAGCTTGCTCATCTTTGAAGCAGCTGTTAATCCTTACCCCAGTTTCATTCTTCACATTGCCAACTTGTGGGATGTTTTTTCATTTTTAAATCACCTTTATGAAATGTACGGTTTTGTTAATTATTTCAAAAGCAACTTTTGGTTGTGCTGATTCTAATTCATTACTTTGGGCTATTATCTTCATTATTCCCTTCCTTTTCCTTGGGTTTAATTTCCTTTTAAAATTTCTTACTATACCTATACTTAGGCCATTAGTTTTATTTATGAAGCAATATTCACTGCCTTTATTCTTATCTTCATACATACATTGTAAATATACATATATATTTTCAAGTTAAAATTTACTTCTAAATATGACTTTAAATAAACCCCATAATCAGACTGTGTTGTATTTTCATAATTTCCTACAAAACATTTTCTCATTATTACCATGATTTATATTTTAAGTATACCACTTCATTCCATACATTTGTGGATTTTTCAGGTATTCGTTTTGTTTTTCACTGCCAGCTTAATAGCCCTGTGGTCCATGAACCAAGATCATGTTATGTATAATTTCAAGTCTGTGAAATATGTTTTGAGACTATGCTTTAATATACATTATTTCTGGTAAATATCCCATATGCACCTGAAAAGAATGCATATGTTTGCAATTGTAGAGTGTGATGTTATGCACGTAAAAATTCATGTTTAACTAACTTTATGGATACCTTTTAACACTTTTGGGTTTTTAAGCATGTAAATGGATTTCCTATTCAAAAACAAGCTTTTTTTAAAAATCACAAGTGGTTTTGTTTACGTCACAGGCCTGTGCTATGTCCCCTTTCCTGGTAGCTCCACCCCGGTAGGATCTTGCAGTCTCTCTCTTACACAGCCAGCCTTCCAGTGGATGTGCACAAGGGTCTAACAGCTGGAACCTGCACCAACAATACTGGTAAAGGGTAACTGAACAGGAACAACCCTATACGACTATAGCAGGCTATGCCGACAGACTGGTGACCAATCTCTTACACTTAAAAATTCTAAGAACATAAAACAGCCCCACCTTTTCAACCAATTGTGGAGAAAGTCACATCCTCCTTTGTCTTTCATTGAAACCATATTGTCCTTACACACGCAGACCACCTGACATCAAAAACGCTCCCAATGCTTCTGAATTTAAATAGGCACAGAGCTTTTAAATATGAAATCTAAAGGGTCTCTTACTGAATTTAAGATGTTGCACTCAATGCCACCTAAACAAGCCCTAAAATTAAATCGAGTTTTGCCAAATTCTATTCATCCTGTAACATTAAGGCTATACACACACTGAAAAAGGGAAGGCGGAAACCATTAATAAGGTAGAACTGAAACTGCCCTGAGAGAAAGCAGTGAGCAGTACTTTTTATCATCACATCTTTTGTCTCTGTTTGCTATTTCCACAACCTCTATTTGATTACAGATTATGTCTTTCCAAGTAGAATATCTGGCAGCAAACTGCTGACAAAGTACTGATGGCAGTCTCCCTTCCACACAGCCTCATTAGCATTTCTGCTGCTGCACTGCACACACTGGCATTATAAATCACACACACAGCGTCATGCACAATATCCAAACAGTTCCCTAACAATGGCAAGTATTGCACATGCACTGAACTAATCTTTGAATAGATGCTCTCGTAATTAAATTCCATTACACTCTCTACCTTTAAACCGAAAGGCAGGCAACAGTGAAATCAAGTCCTATCTACAGTGCCCTCACATTTGCCATGAAATGTCATTTATATTATATAGTTCACATCCAATTACTGAATACAACCAGCCAGAGCATCTATCACTTATATTAAAACAAGCATAACTTAGCGGTAGGGCTGTTGGGAGCTATCACAGGGTGTGAATGGATCTCTCTCCTTTCAAATATCAAGGGTCCACTTTCCCAGACAACTCACTAGGGGCTGGCCCTTTAACAAAGAGAGCCACCAAAGTTGAAAGAAACATTCAAATGACAGGACATGCCACAAAGCATAGAGCACAGCCAGAGACATCTGCCCCTTGTGTTAAAATACAAACTAGAAAAAGATTCCTTGTATGAAAAAGAAATACATTTAAACATGGAGCTTTTGTTAAGTTTGCTAACACAGAAGAAAAGTTATATTAACACCTAAGGAATTCTAGTTTTTGGCAAGTATCCCAAAGAAATCAGGGAGCCCTTCTCCCCAGAAGATCTATTAATTTCCCACTTTTGAAGAACAAAGAACCTTTCCTAAAGTCTTGCCTAGAGCTCCAAAGTTAAACCAGCCATCAACCAAATATGCTACTCTGTGACTGTATCTGGAACTCATGTGTAGACATCAGGATTAGTGCAAACTAAATTCCACAGATTTGTGAATACACATTTGAGCTCTCTGCCTACTTACCATCAAATGATTATCTTTAAAACAAGAATCAAGATAACTTCCCAAATCCTCTATGTCCAGGAAAGTTTTTATTATCAAAAGAAAACGTTAATAGTTTACTCTTGGCAATTAACACATAATACAGCTACCACTTATCTAGTAATAATATTACTGGATTCTATAATTCGAGGGTAGAAAATAACCATAGAGGACATTGTAGGGAATCATTTTCTAGCTCTACTATCAATTTTATGTCAGACAGGCTAACAAGAGAAACTGTCAAGAGTTCTAATTGGCACTAAATAATCATTGTGGCAAAAATGAAATAATACTTCCCCCAAATTTAATCTGATCAAGCTTTGCTGAGACTTTCTCATTCTCTTTCTCTCTCTCTCTCTTTCTCAAATGTGCATGTCATGCCAACTACTGTATAAAATGTCTGAATGTTCAGGGGATCCCAGTTTAAAAACCATTCCAACTAGCACCACCTGTCACCATGTCACATTTATTGATTTCCTGTCTATATCCCCACATTGCACTCCATGAGAACCCATGATCCATAGGGCAATAGTATCAGTGGCTTTGTTCCCAACTATTCACAAGTGCTAAAACAATGCCTTGTTCACAGTAGACACTGGCTAATAGAAAAGAATGAGTGGGCTCGGCTCCTGTAGCACAGTCTATGGCGCAGGCCACATGCACCGAGGCTCGCGGGTTCGAACCTGGCCCAGGCCAGCTAAACAATGACAACTGCAACAACAACAAAAAAAAAAATAGCCAGGCATTGTGGTGGGCACTTGTAGTCCCAGCTACTTGGGAGGCTGAGGCAAGAGAATCGCTTAAGTTCAAGAGGTTGCTATGATGGCACTCTACCCAGGGAGACACAGTGAGACTCTGTCTCAAAAAAAAAAGAAAGAAAGAAAGAAAAGAAAAGAATGAGTGACTGAATGAATGCCAATAAAAACCAAAAATATGACATAATTTACCCTAAGCAACAAAACATTATGTTGCCTTAGTCTAAAGGAACAACTTAAAGTAATTTTTGTTTTGGAAGACAGTCTTGTTCTGTCAACTTGAGTAGAGTATAGTGGCATCAGCCTAGCTCACAGCAACCTCAAATACCTGGGTTCAACTAATCCTCCTGCCTCAGCCTCCCAAGAAGCTGGGACTACAGGCACCTAACACAACAGCTAGCTACTTTTTCTATTCTTAGCAGAGACAAGCTCTCATCTCAGTCTTATTCAAGCTGGTCTCAAACTCCTGAGCTCAAGCAATCCTGCTTCCTAGCCTACCAGAATGCTAGGATTACAGGCATGAACCACGAGGCCCAGCTCTAATTGTTTTTTACTCAAAAACCTTAATCTGAGCTTAATCTAGTGAATTAATATGGTGCTGCTACATACTAACTAAAAACAGCTTCTATTTCTGATGTGGCTTTTACTCTATCACCTGGGCAAGAATGCAGTGGAGTCATCACTGCTCACTGCAACCTCAAATTCCTGGGCGCAAGTGATTTTCTTGCCGCAGCCTCTCATTTTACAGGCACTAACATGTCCAGCTATTTTTTTTTTTAAAGAGACAGGGTCTTGCCATGTTGCTCAGGTTAGTCCCAAATTCCTGGGCTCCGGCCATCTTCCTGCCTCAGACCCCCAAGTAACATTTAAGGGATACACTCTAGCAATAAGAAAAACTCAAACCTGTAGCACACATACCAGGCAGGGGTGGTGGTAACAGAATAGAGAACAGCATATTCTCATAAACAAAATTTCACAGGCCATTCAGAGTATCAATTTGAGGTGACAGCACCAGGAAGGCCTCTTAGATGAACCTAAGCCTAGCCTAGAAAAAAATTTTAGAGAAGAATTTATGCCACTAACATGGGTTAGACCACCTCAGTGGGGCTTGGGAACAAAAGCTAACTAGTAACTGATAAAATATTCCTTTGTCTAGTCTTGTCTTCTGTACCAAATTCTCCCTCATGTTTTACACTGGAATGGTGGCAGCCAAGGACAGCAAGTTAAGATTTAAAAATTCAAGTGTTTGTGGTCCTAGGACTTGGTAAAAAACTACTGCAATAAAAAACTAACATACCAGGAGGACTGGAACAGTGGCAGCATAATTCATGGATGTCCTTGAATCCCCACACAAAAAGAGTTCAACTAGAGTCAAAGCCAACTCCTGGGACATCACAACCAAATGTTAAGAAGGTACCCTTTCAAACCCCCAAACACATCCCGGGGGGAAGGCCAACCTACCAACAGCCATAGGATCCGTGGTTATGAGCATCTGCGTGAGAGAAAACAGAAATAAGCCATGGCTGGGTGTGATACAGCCAGGATCAGGGGTGTCTCCAACAAACAACCAGGCAATGAGTTGGGCCAAGGTGTTAACAGCATCCAATCAGAGGGAGCTGCCTGCTCCAACAGCAGGTTGGCACTTGGAGACCAGGTAGAGCTAACAGGGCTGAATTAGTCTAGCTACTTGTGAGCTCACAAAAGCAACACATCACAGCTCCCTTGCCTGCACAAAGGAGAGAAGAAACTACAGGTAACAGAATGTAAATTCAGTATAACAGACAAAATACTACATGAAAACAACAGAAAAGAATGCTCTGTGAAGAGGAGGGAGAAAAACTACTCTGAACCCCATTTTCTAAAAGTTCATCAAAAGTATAAAAGTAAAGTACTAAAATTAAACCTCAAATGTTACTTTACTTTTTTTTTTTTTGGAGACAGTCTCACTATGTTCCCCTTGGTAGAGTGTCATGATGTCACAGCTCACAGCAACCTCAAACTCCTGGGCTTAAGTGATCCTCTTGCCTCAGCCTCCCAAGTAGCTGGGATTACAGGCGCCTGCCACAATTCCCGGCTATTTTTTGTTGCCGTTGTCTTGGTTGTTTAGCTGGCCTGAGCCAGGTTTAAACCTGCCACCCTCAGTGCATGTGTCTGGCGCCGTAACCACTGTGCTACGGGCACCAAGCCTCAAATGTTACTTTAAAAAAATGAGACCAACCCTTTGAGACAACAATAAAAACTAAGCTCATAAAAAATAAAAATATACATACCCAAAACTGTTCTGTACTATTTCAAAACAAGCTAAAGATATTATTAAATAAATTATACCAGACATTGGAAAATAACACAGAACAGAAGCAGGAAAACTCAGAAATGAAGTGACAGAGAAAAATCATTTCAGATATGAAGGTGAAACCAGAAGGAATACAAGAGGGAAAGAACTCAGCTAAGGATGCCTTAAGGAAAATAAGTGGAAAGAAGAAATCATTGTAAAGTCAAAAGAATCCCTATAGTCCTAGCACCCTGGGAAGGATGATGCAGAAGGACTGTGGAAAATCACTTCAGCTCAGGAGTTTTCCAGACAAGCTGGAACAACAGAGAGCCCCATCCCTGCTAAAAACAGAAAAAATCAGCCAGGTGCGGTGGCACATGCCTGTAATCCCAGCTCCTTGAGAGGCTAAGGCAAGAGGATCACTTGAGCCCAGGAATTTGAGGTTGCTGTGAGGTATGATGACACCACTGGCACTCCAGTCCAGGTGAAAGAGTAAGACTCTATCTCAAATAAAATTAAAAAATGAAAAGAAATAAAAATATAAAAAAGCGTCAGGAGGAATCGACAAATGTTAAAGACAGGCAAAGGATAAACAACATACAGATGACATAAGCTCCTGAAAAGAAAACAGAATGAAAGGAACACAATACTAAAAACTCACACAAGAAGATTTTCTTAAACTTGAAACTTCACATCTTAAGAGCATACCATATACTTAAACAGACTGATTAAGAAAATCAACATTAAGACACAGTCTACTTAAATTACTGGACTTTAAAGGAAAAAAAAATTCTTCAGACATCTGGGTAAAACAAATACAGTAGAGCCTCTATTAAGTTGACCACCCGAGGGACTGTAACTAATAGTCAACACGCAGAGGTGGTCAACATAAGAAACGAGGCCTACTATACTGGTATGTGCGTGTCCAGTTTATAAAAATTAGGTCAACTTAAGGAGGTGGTCGGTGTAGGAAGGTGGTCAACCATGGAGATTCTACTGTCTATGAATTTCATGAGAAAGAGATTATCATCAGACTCTGGGTGGTTGGGAAGTAGGGTGGTGGGTGCTAAGAAGTTAATTAATGGGTATAGCATACATTATTCAGACAATGGACACACTAAAATCCCAGACTTTATTTAACACTAAGCAATACTGCACTTGCATGCCTTAAATTTATATGTAAAATAAATTATCAGCCAGGTGTGGGGGCTCCTGTAATCCTAGCACTCTGGGAGGCTGAAGCAAGTGGATCACTTGAGCTCAGTAGTTCAAGACCATCCTGAATAAGAGTGAAACCCCTGTCTTTCCTAAAAAATATATATAAAATAGAAGAAAGAAAACTTAGCCAGGCATTGTGGTAGGTGCCTGTGGTCCCAGCTACTTGGGAGGCTGAAGCAAAAGGACTGCTTGAGCCTGGAGGTTACTGTCAGCTCTAAGGCCAAGGTACTCTGGTGCAACAAAGTGAGACTACCTCAAAAAAATAAAAACTTGGAGTCACTTTCTAAACAATCTATTAGAAAACAAACTTCAGAAAACCAAAATGACTAGAGATACATCTATATAGTGTGAAGCTGAAATATATAGTGACTTGAAAAACTAAGACTCAATGAGAGCTACAAAGGACAAGACTATAGGATGTGACTGAAAATGCGGATATACTACTATCATTTAAAAAATGGGGAAGAGTGGGGACAATGCAAACAAAAATTTTTCCTCCACTGTTCTCAGAAATCATAATTGGAGGTGGCAGTATTAGTGTTGTTGCCCTGAGACTACTGTATGGGTAGATGAGATAAAGAAGTAAGTATGAGATATTCTAATTCTGTCATCCCCTATGTCCTTAAGAACCAGAAATCTCTCTATAAAAAAAAAAGGAGATACAAAGGGAATACAGGTGAGGTTAAATAAAAACTCTGTAATCCTGGAATTGAATGAGAAATATCAGTATGCTAAATAATGTGACTTACAAACTATAATATCTATTTCCCTCTTCTGTCCACTGAAATTATAAAATCTATTTTCACATCATTAATATATAAATTGAAAAGCCTAAAAATAATAAACAACCTAGCAGCAATAAGACTCAATGAGACTTATTACCCTCTTGGTTACCATTTCCCACTAAAATAAACTGGGGATTTGAGACGAAATTCTGATTATAAGTCTGCTGCAGGAAACGGACCCGACGAGGATGGAACACCTTGGAATACAGATAGCACGGAAATTGTTGAAGATTCCTACATCAAAAGGCCTCAGGAGCTAACCTGAAGAGGCTCCCTCCCACTAACCAACAATGGGGCAATCTGACTTCAATAAGGATTAAAAATTGCAATTGATTGAAATCCATCAAATGTGTTTAAGGGTACCAATCCATTACGTAAAAGCTGGATAAATAAAGAGAAAGAATCAAGACTTATCCTCCCTTTCCTGTATCATCTGTGCCACTGGATAACCAACCAGTAGCGCACAGGAAGCATGCCATACACAATTATACTAGCTAATAAATAAAAACGAAATGATAGAAACTTACGGTTTTGCAGCTCCCCAGGAATTAATACATATAGGCTAAAAACATTTTAAAAGAACAAAAATCAGACATTATGTGTCTCCTTCTAAAAGAACACTATTTACACCTTTACTCTTGCCCGTATGGATCAGACCCGAGTCTAATCGAAACTCTGGATCCAGTTACTAATAAGCAAAAACTTCAGAGCGCAGGGGCACATCTCTAACTGCACTGTGCATTCAGTAAAACCAAGACTGCAGGGGATTCTCCACATCAGATGGCTTGGGTTCATAAACAAAATTTAGGAAAATAAGGTGATAATAAAAGGGAATCTATATATTGTTTCATAACAGATTTAGAAGACATATCATAGGCCAAACTGTAGTGTCCAGAGACCCACACCTCAGTGACAAAAGTATAATGGAACTATAAAGAAATGACTATTATAAAAGTCAGGGCAATGATGAATTTTGTAGGGAAAGAGGGGTGTGTCACTGCAAAGGACCCTGAAGATGGCTGGCAGTCCCATTTCCCAACCTAGGAGGTAGTTTACGCATTATAATTCATTAAGCTATACATATGTATTGTGCGGGTGTTTATATCTATGCTTTATCCAATAGTAAAGAGATTTTTTTAAGCAGAAACACTAACAACATACCTCGCCTGTATTCTGCTTAGAAAAATGCATCAGCTAAAGCTCAGGTAACTACAGAAAGAAACTCGGGAGAAGGGAACACACCAAAAGGACAAATCCCGTCAGCATCAAGGTGAGCTGCATGGCTCAGATGCATCTCAGCCGGAGAGCTGGTGCCACAGATGCACTGCATGCAGTAGCTACCAGAAGGATTTTACCAATGCTCAAAAATCTAACACGTCCATAATTGTGTGGTTTCCAATTAAAAAATAAAATACCATCCAAATCAAAAAAGCTAAATTAGAAAATGTATGTTAAAAAACACACACACAATACAAGCAAGCAGCTAGAATTGTCACAGGACTCTACAAGAGTTAACAAATGACTGCTCAGCCCACAATACACATAGACCATCCCTTCCCAGTCTGGACTGATCAGAATGACATTCTCGGATTAACAATGCAGCCCAGGAAACAAATTTAAGAACAGTTCTGAAATATAAAGAAGCAAAACAAAATTTAGGAGTGATCTTGATTTTATCTTGTTTCCTCATACTCATAATAGATGCCACAGGCATAAAGCTTCTGGTGAAACAAACCCCTTCCCAGTCTCTAAGTCTGAATGGCCTTACAAGAGCCTACATCCCTGGGTGGCACCTGTGGCTCAAAGGAGTAGGGCGCCGGCCCCATATAGAGAGGTGGTGGGTTCGAACCCAACCTCGGCCAAAATCTGCAAACCCCCCCAAAACAAAAAAGAGCCTATATCCCCTATAAAAAAGTAAGCTGAAAACTAGAAAATTCTAGACAGCCTATGTTCAGTGTCTTTTCCATTTATCTTCCATAGACTATGACACAGGAAAAAAGCAAAAGTTTTAAAATATTATGGAGATGTGGGTTCGAAGTCTGACTATCAATATATTACATCACCTTAGGAAAATTACTGAATGCCTCTGAACTTCCATTTTAAATCTGTGAAACCATAATCATTTTTACTTACTTTTACAAGGGAACATTACAAGGAGTTCTTCTAACCTCGATGCACCTGATATCCACCTCCAATTATTGCACTGAATCCTACTGTTCCCTATCTACAATACAAATTCATTGATGGCAAAGATAAATGTATGTTTTTGCTGCAAAGCAGAAAAATATTGATCAACAACTTCAAGGCCCTCACCTTCCCCACCAACTCTCACTGATAGTTGCCCCGTCATTTAGTTCATTTGAACTGAGTAGCTTCCTAATTAGTTCTATCGCTAATCTAACTCACTCTTATTTTTTTTTTTTTTTTTTGAGACAGAGTCTCACTATGTCACCCTGGGTACAGTGCTGTGGCATCACAGCTCACAGCAACCTCCAACTCTTGAGCTTAAGTGATTCTCTTGCCTCAGCCTCCCAAGTAGCTGGAACTACAGGTGCCTGCCACAACACCCAGCTATTTTTTTGTTGTGGTTGCCGCTGTTGTTTTAGCTGGCCGGGCTGGGTTTGAACGGGAAACCCTCAGTGTATGTGGTCGGAAGCCTACCCACTGAGCAACAAGCGCCTCCTAATCTAACTCTCTTAAAGCATAGTTTTGATCATGTACTATGGTCCCCCAATGAACAACAAATAAAATCTAGTTCCTCAGCATTCAGGGCACAGCCTACAGTTCTCTCTCTGACCACTTTGTCAGTAAACCAAAGTAGACTCCAAAATTCAACAAAAATAGTCTGTGATTACCCTTTGTCTGAAAGGCTTTCGGTTCAATCTGCTGAGCCCCCCGGAAGCTCCCACTTTTGTTTCCGCCCCACCTTTAGAAACCACTCTCTCACTTCTCCAAGACCCCCTCTGACAAGTGTGTCTCGTTAGTCCTGCTCATCTTGAACCACTCCGCATGAGCTACATTTTATTCATATTCTTACATTCAACCAATACTCAGTAAGCTCCTACTGTGTGCTAGGCACTGTACAGCCCTGAAGCAACAGCAATAAACAAACAACTCCTCCTCTCCAAGCTAGCTACTCTGGAGAGGGAGACTAATTCAGATCTTTTCCCATCTTCACAATGGACTATTCTGCATGTAGTATTCATTTAATAAATGATGTCTGAACTTAATAATAAAAACATTTCATAAGACCAATTAACACACAGGGGAAATTTAAAGTAAATCCGTGAAAACCCTCATTTAAACTCTAATCTGCAAATCTGGCATGGTGTCTGGGTGAGAGAAGTCCCCAGGCCCACCCTTTCCATCTCCCATACCCCAAAGGGAAGTTGCCCTGTCCAGTGTCTTCGGGTGGCCATGCTTCATGTGACTCTAAAGCCATGAAGAGACTGTATGAGGAGGGTCCACTTTGCAGCCTCTAGGTCATGTTCACTCAAAGGCCAAGCTAGTCTGTTTGATATTCTCATTCTGGTATTTAAGCTGCTGGGGAAAGTACACAAACTATGCCTTTTAAGCTTTACAAAGTAGAACTTGAAATTTTTAAAATCTTAATTAGTTCACACTTAGGAAATACAAAGGAAGCGCTTCAAGCACCTGGGTAAATACACTGTCGATTTGTTATTCTGGAAAATAGAGTCCTCGGATTGCATTTCCCTCCTTTAACTGCAGGGTTACTTGACTCCCCCTGCTGGAGCCTCCTCAGCCGTGCTAATTCCGCTGAGAGACCACATGCCTGGTCACACACAGAATCCTCCAGCAGTTTCTTTTTCTGGAAACAGTTAAAGAACTGCTGAGTAGAAAGAGTCGCCAACCATTACTCTGCAAAGTATCCTGACTCAACTACTGTATGGTTCTGTTGGTATATGGAGCAACTGAAAAGTTACTCGCCAGTGTCGGATGTTAAACTGAGTTTGAGCTTCCCAAATGTTTGTGGACCACGAAGAGGAAAGCCAATAGACCTCTTTCTTCTGACTGAGACTCTCAAGAGAGGGCCACAAAAGATTTCTGTGGTATTGCCATCAGATCCATCGCATCTTGTCCCAACCTCCACAGGGCAATAAGAAGTAAAGATTAAACCACTGCGATGGCAGATAAGGTATGTTTTTCTCTATAAATAACTTCGGAGTAGCAGAACAAAGTGGCTCACACCTGTAATCCCAGAACTCTAGGAGGCTAAGGCAGGAGGAGGATCAGCATTCAAGATTAGCTGGGGCAACACAGTGAGATGCCATCTCTACAAAAAATAAAAAAAAATTGGCCAGGCATGGTGGCATGTGCCTGTAGTCCCAGCTACTCTGGAGGCTGAGATAAGAGGTAAGCTTGAGTCTAGGAGTTTGAAGTTGCTGTAAGCTATGATAGCACCATTGCCCTCCAGCCTGACTGACAGAACAAGACCCTATCTCAAAATAAATAAATAAAATAACTTGGTGGTATGAAAAGGCTTTTCTGGGACAAAACAAGTAGAAAAGTATATTCTACACACAGAATTGTCAAGAGAGAATGGTCTGAAAGAAAAAGGTCCTGACCATCCCAGAAGTCATTGACTATTTATGACCATGCACTGACACTGAATGGCAAACAACCAGCAGCAGTATCTTTGCTAGTGAAAGAAAAAATAAGATGCCAATTTATGCTTTTAGATAAAAACATCCAAGCATCATTACCTGCGTTCAATGCAAAACAGCCTACAGAAGTCAATTAAGGAACCTTACCAAATCTTCCCACTCTCCAAATGCAGGCGCTATGACAAAACTTATGCATATGCCAAGACAGAGGACAAACACCATACTAAATTCAGATGAGGTAGGGATACCAGTTTCTGCACTTAGAAGCCACTTTCCTCTCCCTTCTACTGCCCCACATGTTCTAAGACAACTCCAAATTCACCTCCTCAACCTTACCAACAGCCAGGTCCCATCATGCCATGCCTACTGGGCAGCACACACCTACCATGGGGAACAGAAACTGAACTAAATCATAATCCATTTCATTTTTTGAGATAGGGTCTTGCTCTGTCACCCGGGCCACAGTGTCATGACCTTAACCTAGCTCATAGCAACCTCAAACTCATGGGCACAAATAATCCTCCTGCCTCAGCCTCCCAAGTAGCTAGGACTACAGGTGTCCACCACAATGCCTGGCTAATTTTTCTGTTTTTAGTAAAGATGGGGTCTCACTCTTGTTCAGGCTGGTCTCAAACTCCTGAGCCCTAGTGATTCTCCTACCTCAGGCTCCCAGAGTGCTAGGATTACAGGTATAAGCCACCGTGCCTGGCCCACATGCCACTTCATTCTTACAAACTTGTCTTTAAAACCCTCTTTTATGACTTCCACCCTAAATGTACTTAAATGTGAGACCTAAGAGGTTCATACCAGTTCCAAACCTGTAAAAAGGTACCTTTTTAACAAGCCATGTTTATGGAGTTTTATTTCTACATCTTATCCTACGAGATCAAACTTAATCATATTTGCATGAAGATAATTTAGATTAGTTTAAGATGACAAACTCTAATTCAATTCATAAATTTAGTTCCAAATAATTAAAACATAAATATATTTTTAAAAATCTGTTGAAAATGTTCTTTGCTACAAACAATAACCATACAATCTCTTACATCATTCTACTCTGCTTTTGGTGTTCTTAGCATGTTTTCCATCTGAGATACGTGATAGTTCTAATCCCAAGAAATGGCTCCAACCCCTGAGGTCATTACTACGCAGGACGTGGCTGTGTCTGTGGACCTGATTTGGTGCTGACAACTATGAACTGCACAGATTGGAGCTGCCTACTCACGCCCTTCCCATTTTCCTTAGTAAGAGAGCTCCTCTATTATACAGCAAAAACAACTCCTCCACTACACTTGGAGACAAGGAGCCCCGTGTAAACCAAAGCTGCTAGGTAGGGCTACTGGAAAATCTCCGGACCAGCCTATCTTCTGCCTGTGTGTCCCTCCTTTGGCTGCCTGGATGGGGTAGTGAACCAGTGTCACCTAATCCACTGCAGAGCAGAATTTCTATGAAATACAGTTAAAATGTGGTGGCAACGTGGAATGACTATAAAACCTTCTAAAACAGTTACTTTCAGTTTCTGTACTTACCCTCCCAGAGGAATGGTAACAAACAGTTCAGGTCACTATAGTGATTTGAGTACCTGGCCCAGAACATAGACCTGAGGGCTGCAGCTACTGAGGCCATCTGGGGCCATGAAAGACCTTTAGAAGGGAGCTATCCACCTGCCGAGGGCACCCAGCAGACACTAAAGAGACTACACACCTGGGGATTGGGTCTTTCTACCAACCCTGGGTTGTACACCCTAGAAAACACCTTGTTTTTATATGAGAACACAGACATTACCTTAACCCACCATGATTTGGAGTTTTGTTTTATATAGCCAATCCTAACAACAACAGATACTCCTGTATTTGTACACTACCGCAAAATTTTCAATACTTTTTTTACCACTTTTTATTTTTATTTTCACATGAAAATACCCTATGAAGTAAGCAGGACAAATATTATTATCTTAATTTGACAGCTAAGGAAACTAACATTCTGAAAGATTAAACAGTTTATCTAAAGTAACACAGCTAGAAAGCACAGAACTGAAAACAGAAGCCAGCTGGGTCCTCTTCCCACAAGCACAAGCTACCTCTCCATGAAGTGAAATTACCTTATCACAATCATACATAAAATATGCATGATCATGCATGTGAAAACCCCACACTGTACCCCAGAAGTGCATTAATGTACATAGTTACCATTCAATTAAAAAAAAAATATATATATACATGATCAGAACTGTGTTCTTACAACCAGTCACATAAAGTGTGTATGCACTGGGTGAAAAGACAGAACAAATATGCCACCATCAACTAGTGAAGATAAAATCAGATTGAAAGGCTACACTGAGAGTCTACTCCATCTTACAGTAGGAACAAAGCGTTAGCGAAACGAGATACAGGGGCAAAAATCACAGACAATTTTGACAAGAATTTAGCCAACAATGGAGCAACTGAACAAAGAGCATATAGTATATATCCAATCAAGTTGGGTTATGACACCAACCCTCAAACTCTAGTCTCAAATAAAATCTGAAACACTAATGTCAGATCTAAATATGGTCTGTCAATAAGTAATAATGTTTCCTCAAACAGTTTGGAGAAGAATGTCATGGTTAATAACACATTGTTCTTTGACATAAATGAGACTTCTGATAACCACTGTTAATCTGCTGTGTTCTGAGACATCCCTTCTACAGGGAAGAGGGGCTGGCACAGAATACCTTCCTCATGTCCCAGGTGGCCCCTCTCTTTGTGAGCAAAAGCCTACTGTCAAAAAGCTGTTGGTCTGGACTGGACATCTTAGCTGTGGACTAATTGCTCTTTGGCAAATTTTATTCACTAATATTGGTCTCCAACACTTTATCTCACCTGAAAAATTATTTGCCCATGTCAATGCTTATCAGTTAAAAACTAAATTAAACAATTCATTTGTTTCATTGAATGCAGATAAAAAGGCTCTTTTGTTGTTCTGAATATTTTGTTACAACTCTTAAAAAAAAAGACAAGAAAAATTAGAACCTTAATGTATTTTACTATGCACATTTAACATTTCATAGTTTCCCTACAGATATAAGCTAACTGTCAAAGAAAAAAAAAAACAGGCTGAAAAAGCATATATAATAGCTCCTAGTATCTAAACTTGTTATAAAAATACTCAAGGATCATTAGTGAATGATTTCTTATAAGGAATACCTACCTATTAGGGCACCATACAAAAACCAAGGTGAAGGAGGCAGTCAGCAATGTAGGTGTAGATATAATACATAAAGTAAGGACTCGTCAGCTCAAAATATTATAGGGAAGAAAAACAATTTTCCCCTATCTCTGCAAACCACACTCAACCTTTATGCAGACAGGGAGACACAGTGAGAACCTTTTGGAGTGACCAAACAGTTTATAGTAGGTCCGGGGTCAGCAAACTACAGGCCCATCAGGCAGATCCTGGCCACCACCTATTTGTGTAAATAAATTTTTATTGGGACTATAGTCAGTCATGCTATTTTGTTTATAGACTGTCTACAGTTGAGCTGTGTAGTTGCTAGAGAGAAAATAAAGCTGAAAACATTTACTATCTTGTCTTTAATAGGAAAATTGTGCTATCCTTGTGTGCAAAAAGCATCTGTCAATAATAATGTTACACAAAGTAAGATGGCTATCCTCTACAGCAGCGGTTCTCAACCTGTGGGTCGCAACCCACAGGAACTGTATTAAAGGGCCACAGCATTAGGAAGGTTGAGAACCACTACTCTAAAGCCTGGTAGGAACGAGCCTTCTATCTCATAAACGCTTTGGGGAAGAGGGTATATATGTATTCTTAGTTCATGAGGTAAGAACTGCCTTCAAAAAAGCTGAACCAAATATAAAACTCCAGTATGCCAGACATGAGTCAGAATACAGCATAAAAATCCAGTTAACTGCTCTGATATTTTAATCACCCTTACAGAGAAACCCAGGTTGAATAAGAAAACAAACTTCTCTAATGAATTAACTTAAGAAACGTATGATACAGTATGACCTGTCTTTGGAAGCAATGTTGACACAGAATCCCTCAAAAACCACTCCCTAAGAGACCTTACAGAAATTTCATCTTCCATAATCCTAAAGGTCAAAAACACTATTTAAAAAATGACATATGCTCATGGCATAAGCCAATAAAAGAGAAAGTTAACAGGATTTTACCTCTCATTAGTAGTTCAAATATCAAGTTGTAATCACTTAATTTGTACTAATGCTAATTTTTCTTTTCCTTGTTTTTTTTTTTTTTTTGAGACAGAGTCCCACCCTATGCCCTGAGAAGAGTCAATGGTATCATAGCTCACTGCAACCTCAGACTTGGGCTGTGGGCATCCTGCTGCCTCAGCCTCTGGAAGCCACTGGGATTTACAGGTGCTCGCCAGCTACAGCACCCGGCTGGGTTTGTCTGTTTTTTTTTTTTTAGGGGTTGGGGGGTCTCACTCTTGCTCAGGTAAGTCTGGAACTCCTGAGCTCAAGCAATTCTCCCTCCTCAGCCTCCCACAATGCTGGGATTACAAGCGTGAACCACCACGCCCAAACAGACATGAATTCTTTTTTTTTTTTTGGACAGAGTCTCACTATGTTGCCCTCAGAAGAGTGCTGTGGTGTCACAGCTCACAGCAACCTCAGACTCTTGGGCTTAAGCAATTCTCTTTGTTCATCCTCCCAAGTAGCTGGGACTACAGGCGCCTGCCACAACGCTGGCTATTTTTGTTGTTGTTGTTGCAGTTATCATTGTTGTTTAGCAGACCCAGGCCAGGTTCAAACTCACCAGCCTCAGTGTATGTGACCAACGCCCTAACCACTGTGCATAGGTGCCAAGCCCAGACATGAATTCTTAAAGAAACTCATACTGGCTCTTGTTAAGCCAGGTCTCTAAAATGATAACCCAAATGACAAGCCAAAGGGGAGAAAAAATCTACAGCACTGGAAAATGGTGGGAGTAAAGGTCAGAGAATTTGTCCTGCAGCACAGCTAAGAAACCCCCATCATTTGACTCCTGTCCCGGGGAAGGGGTCGTTTACAGCACAGGCTTTCTCAATCAGATTGGAGCCAAGTTATATGATGTCAAAGTATTAAAGTACACATAACAGGAGACCACGTTTGGTCTGGACAATAATGAAGTCTACAAAGCAAAGACGTTTCTAATTATTTTTTAAATAAATATCTCACTGGATTTTTTTAAAAAATGATCAATCCTGTTGACAGTTTTCTGGCTCATCTTCTAGAAGAATCTATTCCTCTACTCAACTAACCGCTAGTATTAATTCACCAGTGGCTGTGAGGGTAACTATTTCTTTAAGAAAGAGCAGGAAGATGAATTTCATCCAAGCAGGAAATAAGACCAATGGCTATCCAGGATAGGTCGCAGCCATTCTGTCTTTCTACACAAAACATAAAAGGGCAGTATGTCTCTTTTGTTTCTGATAGACCAATGTGCTCAGAAGATTTGCAGCTGTACTCAAGGCAGTTTAATAAGACACGCTGCAAACCTCAGATATGTTCTCCCAATTCCTGTTCAGAACCCGTGGGGATGCTGCGGTGTGCAGCAAGACCTGTGCACTCAGCTCACACCTTCAGCCAACCACAGGGCCCAGCAGAAGCTGTGAACCGAATAGGGGAATGGGAAACAGCAACACTGCACAGATAGCACAACCAAAGAAAGGTGGGGAGGGGGAACAGGGCTGCCCCCAGCAGCGACAGGTGAGACCTAAAGGGCGAGCCTGGCCTCCACCACAGAGCTGGGAGCTGGGTGGGAAACACGGTTCCAAGGCAGCATGGCTCTCTCCGTCCACCCCCCCACCCCCCCGCACAGGAAGCCAGCCTAAACCTGTCCTCCTAGGAGAACCCTCCCACATGCCACAGCCTCTCCACGGCAACTGGGCACCCACCAGGGGTGGATTCCACACAGAAACCACGTCCGATGCCCTCTCACTGGAAGCTGACCACTCGGATTTCATTCATTCATACTGAATTCATTCATATTCTCTCTCTCTTTCTCACCTTTCTTCATTTGTTAGTTTCCTTTCCCTCTCATCCCTCTCCCCTCCACACTAGAAAAAGGGATTGCTTAATCTGATCAGTCTCCCAGGGAAGCAGAAGCATGACCTGACACTGTTCTTTAGCCTCACTGTGCCTCAGGATTTCCCTAGAGACCAACATCTCCTGGCTTTGTCCAGCTGACCATGCTCTTCCGGAGGCTAAAGTAAAAAATCCTTTATGACAATACTGTTACCACTGAAAGAATATAAATATATCACACCACCAATGCTGAAATACTGAAGTAGAAAATCTTCTCTCTGCTCAAACCACAGAAGGGCAGAATGCTTCAAACTTCACCCACCAGATTGCAGTTGTGCCCTTCCAACTGACAGGTCCAATCAGGATTCCACATGACAGTGCCTCCCGCACAACTCCTCCCAGGGGGGCCAGTGGCAAAGGATTACCCCTGAAGGCTGGTCCTTCTCTTCATTCCCAAGCCTCCTGTTATTCTGGGATGAGTTAGACCAGGGGTCCTCAAACTTTTTAAACAGAGGGCCAGTTCACTGCCCCTCAGACCTTTGGAGGGCCGGACTGCGGGCCCTGGGACAAGTCAGCTGCTAAGCAGGAGAGGCAGTGGCAGCAAAAACACCGGGCTCGCTGGATAAATGTCCTGGGCGGGCCGCACGTGGCCTGCAGGCCATAGTTTGAGGACACCTGAGTTAGATGACCAGCACCCAAAAAGCACAATGATAGTTTCTTTTCTCCCTCCCTGAGGCTCACAGGATGGGCTGCTTTTCCTATGCAATTTATTAGCTGAAGTCCTACCAGCCACCTAACAAATTAACAACCCAGTCCCACCCATGGGTAAAAGCTACAGAACAAAAGCAAGCCTAACTTAACTTTTTGTATATAAAGCTCGTTTATGTGTTAACTGTGTTAACTGATGCATCAGGTAATGTAACAGGCCAAATCCACTGGATGTTTGCTAAGGCCAACGCTAAAGAAATCTGTTAACCACACAGCTCCAAAAGAGGAAAACAAAGGCAAATAAGGCAGAAAAGAAACGTGTGCATATGCCCAGCCCTCCGTTTAATAATTCCAAAAAAACACAAAGCCACTTAGGCAAAAATAAATCACAAATCTATTCAAAAGCATTGTAAAATAGAAGGGAATTATCCAAAGGGTTTCACCAGCCTACTGACTAATTTTAATACAAAATGCCTCACAAATCTCCCTATGCCGCCGACAAATCACCAGCTGAGGCAAATCCCACATAATGAAACATTGTAAGAAGGGCTCTTTTTAATAATTTAGCCCATCAAGGAGTAAGTATTGATTCTTGTTTTCAGCAGAAGGAGAGAGTGTTATCTTCAGCCTTACAGCTCAGCGACAACATCAGGGAATTTAATCTCAGCGCCTTCCCTGCCATGCAATCCTTAAACTGTCACCTAGGATTCCCTGTCATCCCTCATCCGATTCTTAAAAGCCACTGGCCTCATGGATGCGCCTTCTCTACTTAACCCACAGTAACCACAGCAGTATTTCAAGTTCAACAGATTAAACACATCTATGTGTCAATTATCATTTGCCAGCTGTTTTTCTTTTTGAAGATTTTTAACAACGCATCAGACATCTTTGCTCATTTCCATCTTGTTTCTTAACAAATCTGCTCAATATCTTAAGAGCAGAATGATACTCACAATGGTAAATGTGCCAATCTTTGGACACCTGTGGATATCTTTAATATATCCAAAACAATGCTACTAACAAAAGGAAAAAACAGGGAGAAACGGTATCACTATTTCCTCACTCCATCACAGGAAGGTCAGAAAGTTCCCTGCCAGGGAGAACCAACCAGGTGTTAAATTCAGCAGTAATACTAATTCAAGAGTATCCCTGCATCTTCAAATACCAGAAAAACTAACCCCCCCCCAAAAAAAAAATATATATATGGTCCAGACAAGATGATTTCTGATTCAAGTACAAAGAAAGCTGCATCACTGACAGAATTCCTCGCTCCAAGTAAACTACCCTAAAACTCCACTCTGTATTTAACTATAGCTTTGTCACTGTGGACAATTAGTCCCACTCCACCCCTCCACACACACACACACACAGACTATTCAACTGGGATAGTGGGAGAAGGTGCAATCACGTCTATTCCTAATTTGCGTTGAGATACTATTCCCAAACATCCTTTCACAACCCTTTAGATCAAGGTGCCTTAATCTCAAATGCCTTCATGTCCAAAGTCACCACACACACATCTTCTATTATTGGGCACTAAAGGCATTTGACAACTACTTTTCTAGGTCCTTTGCCTCTCCCTCCAAACCACACAATATGACATGGCCCTGCAGCAGGACAGCAGCATACAGAGTCAGGAGTCTAAGAGAAAATTCCTAGGAGTGAAGTCTCACAGTGAAAGTGCATCTCTCTTGGTGGCAACCACTTGCCTGTTGTAAAAGCCAGTAAGTTTCTCCATAAGAAAGACTGAAAAGGCAAACAATCAGCACCAGGAGCCAGACATAAAGAAACTGCCTGGTGCAGTGGCTCACGCCTGGAACCCTAGCTCCTAGCTCGCTGGGAGGCCAAGGCTACCGGGTAGACGGCTTGAGCTCAGGAGTTCAAGACCAGCCTGAGCCAAAGCAAGGCCCTGTCTCAAAAAATAACTGGGTGTTGTGACAGGCATCTGTAGTCCAACTACTCGGAAAGTTGAGGCAAGAGAATCAGTTGAGCTCAAGAGTTTGAGGTTGCTGTGAGCTGTGACTCTGACGCCACAGCACTCTACCCAGGGTGACAAAGTGAGACTCTGTCTCAAAAAAAAAAAAA
>NW_003852462.1:5755894-5774487 GCF_000181295.1 Otolemur garnettii
GGCCCGCAAAGGGAGTAACTTTAAATCTGCTGAAATGATAGAAATATATGAACTTCTATTCCTTTCAGACAACTTATTTCTTGAAAATGGGCTGCCAGATCCTAAAAAATGAACACTATGCACAGACTGAAAAATCTAAGATTTTTCTATCCTCAGACTGTCATTTAGAAAATACATTTTGGGATAAAAGGGGGGAGCTACCCTCATTTTAGGATGTGGGAAAATACCTGATATTCAACCTAATTATGGATCATGAGATTAAAGATATAACAGAAAATGCCTACTTTCAGGCATGAGACATAATAATTTCTACAGTGTATTACTACTGAAATAATAATTTCAGTGTATTACTTAAACCTCATTCTTCAGGAAAATCTGGTACCCCCGGGAAAGACTATCATCTCTTCTTCCTTAAAAGGCCTTGATGTTTATAGAAGACACTGCCATTAAAAATATTATGATACGGGCGGCACCTGTGGCTCAAAGGAGTAGGGCGCCGACCCCATATACCGGAGGTGGCAAGGTTCAAGTCCGGCTCTGGCCAAACACTGCAAAAAATTAAAAAAACAAATAAATAAAAATTTTTAAAAAATACTATGATATCCTAAGTGAAGAATAATGCTAAAATCAAAGTTAGCATTAATAAAATTTCACTGCTTATTTCTGTGGGCGAAAATGTCTTTGGCATTCTATTGGTAAAACTAATACTGGGTAACTTGTAAAGCCTGGAAGCTCCATGTATTTGTTTAGATATTTTTCAATATAACAATACAAAACACTCCCAATAAGGCAGGGCTGAAAGGCCTAACAGTACCTGTAAGTAATAAAAAGCAATGAATTATCCCTCAAAGAACAGGAAGCTCAATAAAATCTGCAAAGGATCACCACATCTAATATATACCTACGGTCACAAAAAGCCTGCTTAAGCCATAGGCAGCTATAAAAGCACAGAATTACTGAAATCTGTGTTCTGAAAATGTGACTTGCTGAATATGATGGAAAGATAGTCTTACGACCAAATTAGCTGACATTCAGTTTTTAGGGGGAAGAAGGCATAAAAACAACTGCTCCAGGTGAAAAGAACTGCTTTGAAAGCAGGGTCCATGTTCTCCGACACTGATATCAGATGGCCTTTGCATTATAGGTCAGTCAGATGTTTAAAGAATTTTTATAATTTGTTACATTAAAATTCAAGGGCTAGGAATCATCATTCACTTAGGTTAGCTGGATTAATCCCAGCATTTGATTAGCAGTTCTTCTAAAACTTCAGTCATTTTAAGACCTTTTACTATGGTCAAATAAAAAAGGTAGAATCTCTCATGATCTTTCTCAATGGTTATTTTTGGATACTTACTATCAAGTGGAGAAGCCACAGAAAATAAGCCTTACAAACTCTTGCACAGCTAAACAAGTAACTGGATAAGAATTCTTCCTCAGCAACAAACGGATAAATGCAATCAGTTTCATTTCCAAAATGGCATTTCAAGGCTGGGTGAAGTGGCTCATGCCTGTAATCCCAGCACTCTGGGAGGCTGAAGCAGGCGGATCGCCTGAGCTCACGGGTTCAAGACCAGCCTGAAGTAGAGCGAGACCCCCATCTCTTCAAAATATATCAGGCACCTGTAGTCCTAGCTACTCAGGAAGCTAAGGCAAGCTTAAGAGTTTGAGGTTGCTGTGAGCTGTGACACCATGGCACTCTATCCAGGACAACAAAGCAAGACTTTGTCATAGAGAAAAAAAAAGAAAGGCATTTAATGACACATGTTCATTTTTAATTATTAAATGGTACGACAGTGTCAAAAATGATATTTTAACGATAAATGCCTTACTTATGTAAAAAATAATACTGTTTTAAAACTGATTTGACATTTGGTCACAATCACTTAAACTAGATATTAAGCTAAGCGTTCTGGTCCCTTAAGGAAGTAAATGCTATGAACTTTAAGGACATCACTTGTGAGTCCAGGAGGGTTGTGAGGGGCACTGGGACAATTCGAACCTAACACATTATAAACGAGGTGAGGCCTGAGGCAAAGCTGCCCCGTACTGACCACGGACTTGCATAAAGGGAATCTCTGCCATTGTGCACTCACTTCCTATGTTGTAACTAAGGCTGGTTTGGTGGAGTGGATTTACTCTAGGAAAAATGCAAAGCCCAAATTAATAAACGCAAGTTTTACGTGAACCCCTTCCCTATCACCAAAGAGCAAATATTATAAACTATTTTTCAATTATTTTTTAAAATCATGTATATAAATGCTGTTGGGATAAATCAAAAGGGAAGTCATGGTAGCTGTGGGTCATGTATTTTTTAAACAAAAGAACACTAAAACCTGTAACCACCACGACTGCTGACAAGAAAAAAAATGCTCACATGTTAAAAGTTTTCTCATCATGCTGCTAATATCACTGTCCATTTATTCAGGGTAAAGGCCAGTCTGTGTAACTCTCAGTTATACAATCTACTCTACCGAGTGAATGAACCACATGGAAGCTCAAAAACTCCAGTGAAAGGGCAGCAGAGGTGGCATCAAGACAGGGATGGCCCAGGAATCACAGACGTCAACCCAGACGGCAAGGAAGAGGATCCAGGCTAGGGCAAGTCCCCAGATAAGCCTCAGGCCTGTCACTCACTAAAGACAAGATTTTTATGCAAATATGAGCCTGACATTTTCCTAGCTGCCAAATGAAGTAAATATCACAGAATGTGCGGAGATTAGATAGATTATGCTAGGTGAAAAGACCGAAGCAGTGCCTGGCACAAAGTCAAGCTCAATGTTAGTTTACTTCCTTGGGCTTGAGCCCAAGAGGTTGAGCTTGCTGCGAGCTATGTCGCCACAGGCACTCTCCCGAGGGCAACAAAGTGAGACCCTGTCTCCCAAAACAGAAAGATCTGATTTGAGGTTTTAAATGACCCATCACAGAACCATTACAGAACAGCAATTTTTAACCTTAATTTTAAAATTATTTTCATTATCTTAGCAATCTATTGATAAAGCATCCACAGTCAAAAATTACAGGTCCTCTTTCCAGAAAAATGCACATAAATTTAAGACTTTGCAAGGAATTTCAGAAAGTTCACAGACCCTTTTAAACTCAGAGACCAAACCAGAGGCCTGTGAATCTCAGGTTAAGAATATCTAGAAAACTAATAAGTTAAAAGCAGAATTTGTATAAATCAAAAAGTATTATATAATAATAGATAATGTTGAATGTATGCTTATTATATTCTAAGTATTATGTTAAGGAACTTAATGAATTACTTTATCTAATTTTTACAATAACTATTTGATATAGATAGCATTTTATCTTTGAGAGGTAAAACCAAGGATTAGTAAGATTAACATGATTAATTAACGCGCTCTGTATTAAAAGAAACACGTCAAGAGTAAAAAAGTTCTCTAACAGAACATGTACATGTACCAAAACTAAAAATAACACGTTGTTCAGGGTATCTAATGAGTTCCTTCTTCTCCTCCTTGACTATCATTCAGTAAATCACTCAGCAAAACGTTGTTTAGTTTCCATGACTTTGTGTGGGTATATGTGTTGCTGTTAGAATTTTATCATTTTATCATAAGGACATTTGCACTCAAATGTTTAAAGCAGCTCAATGCATCATTACTAAGAGGTGGAAACAACCCAAGTGCCCGTCAACACATGAACGGACTAATAAACTGTGGTGTATGTTTACCATGGAATACCATCTACCCATGGAGAGAGAAGACGACTTTGCATCTTTTGTATTTACCTGGATGGATCTGAAGAAGATTCTCCAAAGTATTTCGAGAATGGAAGAACAAGCATCCCATGTATTGAAACTAGTAGATGAACAACTTCAGGCCCACACAAGAGGAAAACAATTAAATTCAAGAAGGACAGGAGGGCCATCGAGTTCCCACCTACTGGGTACAACAAAGGGCGTATGGCACACTTCCTGGGTGAAGGACTCAGCTGCAACTGGGACTTTACCTTACAAATGCAAACAATGTAACCTAATCAGATGTACCCTCATATTAATCCAAAATTTTAAAGAAACAGTAAAAAAATGGTAATGAATGAAATAATGTAGCTCAAACCACTATTACAGTACTGCCTTAGTTATGTGTGTTGGCCACTCAACAGAGGTCAAACAAAAGGATAAGACTAAAAGCAGAAAAAGGCTAAAGTAACTAAGTACCCTTAGCAGCCCCTGAGGGCCTAGTGAGAAAGAAGACCAACAAGAACCCTGGCGTGCACTGCCACATGCGTAATACACAACACAAATAAACATGTACTTTAAGTCCCCTGGAAAAGCTGCCCTCTTTCTCCTTTGGCTAGACTGAGACTCTGCCATGCTGCCATGTAGCTTCCACTGAAATCATCTGGGAGTGGAGTCCTCTCGGACCAGTCTAGGGAGCATCTGGGCAATGTTATCTTTGTCTTTACACCTCCCTCACTACTCCCCACCACCACCACCAGCGAACACAATACTTTTTGCTAGAAAACATCCAAGTTAACATGTTTTCAGTAATAATAAAAATGTCTCTCCAGCACAAATACAAAAATGAACAGATAAGTTAAAATTTTATAAAATTAAATCTGATGAGTTTACTCCATCATTACCATGGAAGCACAGATCACATATACCTGAATATGCAAAAAAGTTAAATTATGATGCAATCAATGTTATCCTATAAAAACTAAATTAACAAAAGTAGTCTATTAGGGAAGACATCTGGTGTATCATGGCAAGAAATGTTAATGACATTGTCTACAACCCTGTAATCAATTTTTTCTCCCAGCAGCTCTCTCATTACACTGTATTAGATCTGTGTGCCTGCACAATTTATGAGCGCTCCACACATGGGGGGGGGGGGGCTCTGCCAACTGCATCCAATTCAGATCAAGCTCCAGTGACTGTGACAGCATGAAGCATCATTAAAGAACAATCAGTACAGTTAGCTTTATGCAGCATCATCGTGACTGAAAGATTTGTCAGCTTACTACAAAATCTTCTCAAACCTCATAGGATGTATCGGAGTGCTCTACCATCGTGAACTGATTTAAATCCTCAGTAGAATCAAATACTTCTAGTGCCAAAAAAAAAATCAGTCATCACTAATTCCAATACAGAAGTTTACTAAAAATCAATGTTATTATGGGCAAAATTTATAATCCATTCAGCAGATCTGGGTTAGTGACTAAATAAAAACAGTCTAACAATGACATCCACATTGATTAGAGAATAAAACAAGAAAATATCAGCCTGAAGGATAAAACCCATTTCTTGGCTATATATGAAAATCAGATAGTAACTGTAAAGGCTGAAGCTTTGTTAAAGTAGTCATACTGGGACTCTACTAATTTGTTCCTTAAGATGTCAATATCTCTCTCCAGCGATTAAATCCAGTTTTATCCACTACCCTGGGGTATACCCTCCACTGTGAATGGCTATGATTTCAAGAATTCCAAAGCCTCCATAATGTGAACCCTTCTTCGGGTCTAATTCGGAAGTAATTACATGAGCAGCCATATAAACATCATATTGTTTCTGTAACAGTTACTCCTGATTTTGCTATAACGACTAATATCCCATCTTCACTATCTTGGTCCTTTTCATCTTGCCCATGAACGACAGACCTAGCCTCCTAACTGGAACTTCCACCATCTTTCCCCATTACACCAGCTGCCCAGTTAATCTTTGGAAGCAGTGTTTTGCAAGTTGGCTGGCCTGGAATAAAAAGCCTGCAAAAGCTGTGTACTACCCATCACACAAAATCTTAACTTGTCTAACCGTGAAGAAGGTCTGTGATCTGGTCCCATTTTGTATCTCCACCTCTGCTTCCCGAGACCCACTAACCTGTGCTCTTCAGTGGTGTCCTGTGGGTCATCTTCTCATGACTCCCAGACTCGCAAGGCTCACTGCCTGTGCTGCTCAGAAACAGGTTGACAAGTACACCTGGGAAGGTTCCTCCATTCTGCCTATCCATACCTCACTAATGTGTCAAAAACACACTTAGTTCCTCAAAACTTAGCTACTTTCACAGAACTTCCCTGAGTACCCATCTAGAGCACTCTCTTATTGTGAGAGAAGGCACCTTCACTGTTTGTGTGTGTGGGAGAGAGCTGTTCTCAGGTATTATTCCATAATTCAGCATGAATGGAGCCCTGCGGCCACTTCTTTACACTGATTTTAGTGACTAACAAAGTCTTGGGTCCTCAATAATCATTTAGAACAACAAATACCTGTCTTTCAGAAAAGTATACCATTAAATCTTCCTAAAAGAAGAAAAAGGAAGACAAGCATGTACTCTGATAAAGAGGGGAAAATGCTATAAGGGGTAAAGCACTCAGTCACTGCATTTTGCTGTCTCTCACATAATCCCACGTCACCACCAGGTGACCAAGGAGTTCCCAGGGTGGAGCTGTGAGAGGTATAGCTACACCCACCTCAAGCATTTTGGAGGGCTCATCTAGCACTGCAGAAAAGCCTATTTCTGAGCAATATTCTATTAAACATCACCAAGAGGACAGCAACAAAAATAATTTAGACTGGTGGCCCATGAGTCCCAATGAGCCTGGGGAAATGCACGTTGCACAAATGGACTCAAACTTACCCCCTTAAGCCCCATTTCAGTTGCCAACATCCATACTCGCTGCTGATTGCCAGCTCCTGCTCCTTGCAGCAGCCCAGCATGCTCTCTGCTGGTGCCAAAATACCCTTCCACCAAACCCCACTAACTTCTGGAACTGTCCTAGAGGGGTAAGGCAAGTCCCGTATTTTGCTTCCTCTGTGCATGTACTTGTTACTACTTTAAAAAACACATATAATACAGCACATTTTTAAAGGGGCTCTGGGGAGGGAGGTAATATTCCTATTTTATACCCTATGGGATATAAAATACTGATAGCTTTTAAAAACGGGATTCTCCTTACCCCTACAGGCCCTCTCCCGGCTTCAGAAAGATGTTGTGGGGGCTGTGATGCCACCGGCAGAGAGCATGCTGGGGGGTCACACAAAGCAGGAGTTGGAGATCTGCAGCAGGCCTGGGAGGTGTGGACCTAAAAAAGAAAACAGTGTTAAGTCAAGGCGCCCAATGCCTCATCACACCCTGGTTATTAGGGGCACTCAGCACACAAGTAGGTATGTGCAAAAGTCCTCTAGCAAATGGCCTCTGAACTCTCAGAAAATTATTCTACCATGGAATTTAATCCTTCTGCATTAATCAAAGCTATTTATTTCAGTTTGAACAAACACATAACCCTCTGGCTCTACACTTTCATCCGGGTCCTATCATGAAGCAGTATGGTGTGTGCCCCTCAAAATAACCAAGTGAAGACATGACCCGATGCCAAAGCACACAGAACAGTGGCATACTCTGCTTGTAGTAACAACAAAAGCTCCGTGGTGCCATCTAAACACAGCAGTGAAATGAACCACAGCGGACAACCTGAGCTTTCAGAAGAGTTTCTAATGAGAGATGCTAGTGACGTAAGACGTTAACTTAATAAGGAAATAGTCGAGGCAGTAGGCTGGCCAGAAAAAGACCCTGCCATTTCCTCAAAGTTCAAGTTGAATTTTATAAAGGTAAAGGCAAGGTAAGTAGACAAAGGCCTAAAGCCAAACAAACAAAAAGGACAGCATTCAAATGTGTGACAATTTTTTCAAAATGCCCACTCGTAAGTATAACGAATAGGCACAGAGCATAAAGTTCAAAAGAGACATTATTTCTTCTTATAGGCAAAACCCGTTTAGTATGTATCATATGTCTTTTTTTAAATTAACTTTGAAAACACTTAAAATCAGCCATGAAAGATTGGAGAGCAACTTCTGAAAGCCACCACAGTCCTTATAAGTACCAAAAAAGCTACCTCAAAAAATAGATGAAATATGTCTCTTCAAATATTTAGAGAGCATGTAACATTTTTCTAAAAACTAACTGATCTGATTTAGTTTAAATGAACTTTAAAAAATCCATAAAACAGAAATATTTGTAAGAAACTCTGTTCTTAAAATTCTTTTAAAATTACAGATACATTTTTTAATATTAAATCATTATTAAGGTATCCTGTTATATATAATTCCTTCTGAGAAGCAAAGAATCACTCTCTAACAACTTTCTGTAAACCACGATTTTAATATACTTCCTATTTATTTCTGAAGGTCTGTTTTAAAAGACAAGTAACAGGAAAATAAGCTAACAATAGAAATGTTTTCTCATGATCATTTTTTCTTTTCTTTTCCTTCTCAAAAGATTATCACCCAGAGTCCATCCCGGGCTCTATCCAGTAAACTTCCCAAGACTTCAGTGACAAGAGAGATGGTTTCAAGTGTTAGTAGCCATAACCCTCTAGTCATACACTTTCCTCCTTACCCTACCAGCACCACAAACTCCAAATCAAAGACTCGATTGTTCACTTAAATGTACAGTATATTTGGTATTTTTGCCATAAGCATCAAAATAAAAATGGATTTCTGGTTAATCTCTTACACTGGGAATTCAATTAACCAGAACATTCAAAAGGCTTATGCATTCAAATCAATGATTTTAAATTTTAAAAATAGTTAAAAAAAAAAAAAAAAAACCTAGGAAAGCATTTCTAAACATTTGGCATTATTTATGAAAACAGTTCAAGTAATTAACAGAACAATTTAATCATTTTTAAATGATATTTTTTTCAAAGCATACATATCATTATTCTTACATACAGTATCAGAAAAGGTCAGTATTATCTCAGTTTCCTTAATTTTTTTCAGTACTCCAAATAGGTTTTTCTTGTACTATTGAGTTGATTCTTAACACAAGTATCTACATATACATACGAATGACAAATTTCCAGGTCTAACGAATCAAGTTTGAAGGATAAGACTTTGCCAATATTCTTGTACAGTAGATCTCTGCAATATCAGATTGCCTCAAACTTTCTTACGCTCCTTTAAAAAAAAAAATTAGATACCTAGAGTCTTCTGCATTGAAAAAATTTTACATATAGGTAACAAGTTGGAGAGAGGACATTTTTAGATAAATAACTTACAGAAATACACATAATTAAACAAAACGTTTTCAATGGTTCCTTAAATAAAGTCCCAAAGCTCAATTAAGTCAGAAGAAAATGAATTATCCAACCTCACAGGAATCATGAACAATTAAAACTTAAAATTCCAAGTAGCCTATCCTGCTGAGAAGCTGCATTAAGATTATTTATTCCCAAGGTTTCACTCTGACTTCTACTTAAGGTGAATATTACTCTGTCCACGAATAAGCCGATATCTACATAGGAAAAAAAGATGTGGTGGTTCAAACTTATTTTTTGAGACAGAGTCTCACTCTGTTGCCCAGGCTAGAGTGCATGGATGGAATCAGCCTAGCTCACAGCAGCCTCAATCTCCTGGGTTCAAGCAATCCCCCTGCCTCAGCCTCCTGAGTAGCTGGGACAGTAGGTGCTCACCACAACACCCCACTAATTTTTCCATTTTTAGTAGAGACGGGGTCCCACTCTCCCTCAGACCTGTCTTGAATTCCTGAGCTCAAGGGATCCTTGCACTTCAGACTCGCAGAGTGCTGAGCTTACAGGCTTAAGCCACCAACACCCCAGCCTCAAAAAACCTTTCAACATCACTGCTCCATAATTTGGGAGGGGTATGGGTTGGGTATAGATTAGATATCCAACAACCACCTCCTCTGTGTCCATCATCCTGGGGCTAAGGACTTTGCATCCTACTTCTTGGCTCTTAAATAATTAAATTATAAATTTCCTATTTATATGTCAAAAGGCCATTTAGTCCTTATGAAATACTTCATAACAAACTTTAAAGGTTTTACTCATTATCCAACACTCCACACAAGTCACAAAGGTATAATTAGGAGGTACTGACCTTTTTACAGGGCATAAACCAAGAAGGTAAAGAGAAGAAGAACTACAGAACAAAACACTCACTTCTGAAGGCCTAACTTGAGGGACCACTAAAAATAAGAACAGAAAAACAACCGCAATTTCTCACAGAAACAAGTCACCATAAGGCATTTTTCGTAACAGCTGCCCTTTTCTGGATGTTCACATATATACCAAACCTTCATTTATCTTTACTAAACAGAATATAATGATGCCTAAAAAATGTTATGACTTTTGCTACATTTGTTTAAACTCCTTATTTCAGTACATGAAATACTACATACTGCGGGCTAACCAAATGTAAGTGGGAAGATTTCTCTGGCTTATTTAATAGACAAGTTAGTGTTTTTTAATGTACACAAAGTATCAAATTACTATTAAAGTTTATTAAAAAACTAATCCAGTGATTTTTTTCCACTAAAATATTATCTAACTCAATATTCAATATATGCTTACTGTGGACATTACAGCCAGGCAATATGCTTAAGCATACAGTACAAAGCCACAAATAAAACAGACATTGTGTCTGTCCTCACAAAGCATAAACCTAGAGCAACAAGTATAACACTACGATTATTGTCATTCTACAGGGCAGGAGATACTTTGTAGGCTCAACCTTTTAATCTAACAACCTCCAAGGTAGATAGTTTACATCCCAACTTCACAGGTAAATAAAGAAAAATTAAGAGGGGCAAGTGTCTTGTCCAACAACATGAACAGATGATGTGAACCCAGACAACCTATCGAGGGACGGACTCTCCATGTGTGTCATCTACAATCCCTCACCTATGTCCCAGAATAACACAGCCCAAATTCCAAATTAGCCATGTCCAAATTATGTGGATTTCCTGCCCACCTCCCACAGAAAGAAAAGATTTACCTACTATTAAATGAATGCCTTTTCTGAATGTCCATACACCATACATTCTGTGCTAAGTTGTCCCAACAGCCAAGCTGGGCTTAAATAATTGTGTTATATAAGCATAAATTTGGTAATTAAGTCACAATGTGTACACATGAATATATGCATAAAGAGTACCTGTTAAAGAAGTCTCTTCATGATCATACCTCCCAGAATTATCTATGTTTGTAAACCCCCCCCCCAAAAGACATAATTAATCTTCTTCAGTAAGTTTTCATCATAAAGCAAAAATAGCTTCTTGTTGCTTTTAGTCCACTTCTAAGAAACCAAATTTGGTGGAGGGGGGGATTTCAATGGTAGAAAGAACTTAAGCAGAAGTTAATTTCTCTGCAGTCCCTCTTCTGTGGTACTGTTAGGGAAGGCATAAAGGTTGATGGGTAGTAAGTAGCTTGCAAAGTGGGGTTATGGGTACAGACAAGAGATCAGAGAGAAATTCCAAATGTTTTTCTTCCAGCTGCTTGTGAAACAATGAAAGGGCTATGGCATTAAATCATGAATAACTTGGCTTCCGCACATACAGCAGCAATGGAGATGCACTCTCTCCAAGTGCATACTAGTGGGATGCATCCTTAGCTAGTCCACATTCACAACTAGCACTCAGAATGTATGCTATTAGGGACATAAATAACAGAATACTATTTTCTTTCTTTTTTTTTTTTTTGAGACAGAGCCTCAAGCTGTCCCCTTGGATAGAGTGCTGTGGCATTACAGCTCACAGCAACCTCCAACTCCTGGGCTCTAGCGAGTCTCCTGCCTCCGCCTCCCAAGTAGCTGGGACCACAGGCGCCCGCCACAACGCCCGGCTATTTTTTGGTTGCAGCTGTCATTGTTGTTTGGCGGGTCCGGGCTGGGGATTCGAACCCGCCACCTTAGGTGTACGTGGCTGGCGCCTTAGCCAGTTGAGCTATAGGCGCCGAGCCTCAGAATACTATTTTCACCCACACAAATTTGTAACATACATTGAGCCCAGTAATAGTTATCTGGAAGCAACGTAACATTCCTAATGACATATCCCCCACCCACAATGAATCTCTGTACCAAGTTTAAAGGACAATTTTCCCAGTTTAAAAAAAATTAAGGAACCAAAATGTATCAATGGTATTAACCCCAAATAGTACTTATAATAGCTATATACACTACCTGGAAATGTATTGGGTGTAACAACTGAAACATCTAAAATTATAAATCTAGCAAACCAGAAGCGTGTTTTCTTCTATTGTATGAAAGACAGTGGCTCAGGAATCCACGCAGAGTTTCCATGTGATACATTAAAGGAATGGCTTTAAATCGCTGATCTGCAAAAAATTAGGTAGTAACTACTACCAGGAACTCCTTGGTGTTACAGTGAATGAAAATTACTATTCTTAGTGATCTTGCTAGCATTCTTAGATTCCATTGTTTTTAGATAGCAAATTATCTCTTATTATGCCTTTTAATACCTGGGTTTCTATACAAATGTAATTTTATTGTTTTTAAGTAAAGAAAAGAATCTTTATTTTGGAACAAAAAGTGAATGGTTTTCTCCTCATTGGTCATATTCAGAATGTTCTCCAAATACAACTGTTGTCTGTGCAATTAGAACCCCAGATCACTGAGGGAAGGAACAGTACGTTACCCTTCTTCAGTCCTCTTTATGGTGCTAAATTCACTAAAGAACACAAAGTAGGCTTTCAATAAATGTCTGTAGGAGGCACTGATTATAGACAAAACATTCCTGATTACACTCTGCATATAACGCTCCTTTGTGATACTGACTCATTCAGGTGTAAAACCCTCAAAGCAAACTGAGTCACACTGGTGACCTATAAAAGCCATGGGAGGGCAGCAGAAGGAGGATTGAATTTAGGCTCTTCCAGGTACAATAATGAAGATCCAGTCAAGCTGGCCCAAGCAAAGGCCTTCACTTAGGGAACACCAGTGGGGGAGCATCCGCAGGGCAGGCCCCGCCCCTGGAGGCGCCCAGGGCACTCCACTTCCTTGTGTCTGCTGCTCTCTCCACAGTCACAGTCCCTGGTGTCCTTCCCTGCCACATCAGCTTGCCGAGGCCTGCACCAACCTCATTCTCTGCATTGAGTCAACTCTTGATTTATCCTTCCAGCTTTGACCCTCTGCTTAGTCTCTCAGTTTCCCAACTCTAACGTCTAAAAAAGAAATTTGGCTCAATGACCTTTTCATGCCAGGCCCCAAGGATCATAGATCACTATTCCATATTACTATTTTTTCAAAGAGCTAAATAAACACTTTGCCAGTTATCTCACTATTTACTTGAGAAAACTGCAGTACAAAGCTACCTTATTTAACTAATGACCCTTCCTTCTCCTGCTTCTGAGCGTATGCTGTCCATAATTCCACATTACCTCTTTGTTAAGCCCCTGCTTTTGACTACTTTTTATCATAGATATTTTGGTCAATGTATTCAAATAAAAAAAGATCTCCCAGACTGTAAATAAGGACAATGAAATGAAGACTTCCTAAGAGAATGAAAGCGGGCTAACAGAATCCATAAGTCACTTTCCTTGAAAATGCTACCTTTAAAAATCTCGGCTCATGGGTGGCACCTGTGACTCAAAGAAGTACAGCGTCAGCCCCACATGCCAGAGGTGGCAGGTTCAAACCCAGCCGTGGCCAAAAAAACTGCAAAAAACAAAATCTCGGCTCAGTTAGGAACTTAATTACTTTGTACTATCACGGCCTCCACCTCCCCGTGTGAAAGTTGGGCTCTAAATACTATATGTACTTGTATAGGATGTGGGGGGGTCCACATGTGCTTTGAAAGTTAAATATCAATAAAGCAGATGCCATAAGCAAAATCATACATCATCCAAACTACATTTTTAAGACTGTTTAATAGCTTGGTGGGACAGCAGACACAGACCAGGACATAGAAGTGGCTATGTTCTGTAACACAAACCCAGGTTCTAGACGAATGTACCCAAGAGACAACCAAGGTCCCCACATAACATACAAAGACCCTCCTTTTACCCAGGGACCTTCAGTTCAGTAAACTGGCATTATGCTGGCCCTGGGGACTATTGGTAAACGTCTTCTCATCCCTGTTCTCACTTAAGAGCTTTTATTGTCTTTACATGGTATCACAAGTACCTAACAAGTACCACAAAGAGCATTCACTCAGTTATGTTTAACCCTCGAATATACCTTTTACTCAAAAATCCACTATGTTAATGTGCTAATTCTCATTTATGGTATAGAGAAAGAAACACATCTCTCAGTTAAAATCCCAAACAACCTTTTTGTTTTATGATAGCTAAAAAGATAAAATAGGTAAGCACTCAACACTTCAAAGCTATTTGCTGCTGTTGTTGCTCCACTTGCCATGTTATCTGTTGTGGGCAAAACCAAATTCAATTTCTTTTTAAAATCTTGCAGAGAAAAAACACGTATTTCCTTCTACTCATCTTTTCCCTTCCAGCTTAGTTAAAGTGGAAGGAAAACACATGTTGATTATTTTCATCTATTTAGTTATCTTTTAATAAATATATGACAGGGGGTGGGGAGGGAGAAGGCAAGTGGGAATAATTACATTTCTTCCAGGGGCAAATATTTCATCATCTTTGTTGTTCTTATACAACTGTGAGGATGTGCCAAATACAGAACCTCAAACAAAAATATGACAAATAGCAGCGTGTGATTTAGAAAAACATTCTAAACATATTGCACCCTACTCCCCACATTGTTTTTGCAGACAGCTTTAATGTGTTACACCAGACCAATATTGACAACAGAAGCTTCAGCTTTTATTGCCGGTAATACCCCGAGCAATTACTGTAACTCAGCAGGAACCTCTGCCCAGAACAGCAACTATCCCGTTGTAATCAGCATTTCATAAGAGGCGTTGCTCAAACATGAAGGCACCTGCTAATGTGCAAAAACTGTACAAAAGGGGTTTAGGGTCTAATAGATAAAAGGAAAATCTTTGTAATTTTATTTCATAGTTTTAGATTTTCCATGGTATACTGGCAAAATAATCACACAGAAAGACAATGAGCAGGGTAAGAGCAGCGGCAGCAGCCACTACCAAAATAAAATTCTTCAAACAAGGCCACTGTCCACATTTCAGGTATCAGCGCTGTATCTAGGTATCTATAAAAAAAATACATTTGGAAGACAGACACAAGAAATAGCAATTACCTCAAACATGGTGAAATTCATATTGACATAAAAGCTGAATAGAAAGCATTTTATTTACTAGATTAAACTATAAGGCCACCTGCAAAGCAACTAGGAAAGTAAAAGCAGCCTCCAAAGAATAAATACATTTTAGAATAAATGCATTTTTGATTGGCTTTTAAAACAGTAAGCATGCAGTAACTATAACTTTTTAATAAAGGAAAATAGATGGCATCTAATTTTTTTAACCAGCTAAATCAGAATATTTTAATTTGATTTTTGGAATCATTAAAAATGGTAAGAAACAAAGGAGATACAGAGTTAAAGATCTTTTCTGACTACATTTCTTTAGAACAAACTATCACATACAATTTATGTTAAAACATGAACATTGTCAAGTTACAAAAAGGTTTGGAAATAAGCATTCACAGATACTCATGTACATCTCTACCAAGCTAAAGCAGATCTTTCTAAACCTAGAGTATAAACTAGTGGTTCACAATCTTCAAGTCCAAGGATCCCTTTACAACAGCAGTTCTCAACCTCTGGGTCGTGACCCACAGGAACTGTATTAAAGGTTTGTGGCATTGGGAAGGTTGAGAACCACTGCTTTACAAGATCAAATTTTTGCAGAAGATTTTCAAGTGATACTACTTAGTATTTCATGTGTCCGTTGTTTAAAGAAAATACATAAAAAACAGTGATTCATAACTGTGTCTTGCTCTCACACAAGTGAATTTTAAAAATCACAACAGCGTGTTAATACATCTAAAAAGAAGTTGCAGAGACATGTGCAAGATGTAGTTATTTATAAGAGACTGAGATGTTTATTTACAGCCTCTCGCAAGTCTACAGACATTGGGGATCCAAAGCCTAAAGTGTGGGAACCACTGGTCTAAAATCAAGACACTTCACAATGGGCAGGATCAATACCCCTAAGAGATCCCCAAAACCTTCTGCAAAACCAGCTCAAGATAAACTCCATACCCACCAAAACACTGAAGAGAATTACAACTCTCCACCAGAAAACAATGCTCTGGCCCATTTATGTTATTTTTCCTAATCATCAACAATTTCCAAATGTATTTTACTTTAGGCCCATACAATGGCTGAGAAGAAACAAAATACTTCAGAAACTCAGGAGGAATCCCTGAAATTGCCAAAAAACAGTTACTAAATGGACAAAAACTTCAGAAACATTGTTTACAATATAAGCATTCTAACAGTAAGTGCTATAAAACTGAAAAGATAAAACTAGTGACTGACTTATTTCAGTGCTGGAGCCACAGGACAGCACTCGGGAGGTAAACTGGGAGCAGGTCAACGGCCTGCAGAGCGATCCAGAGAGACAGCCCATGAACTGGGAAGGGGGAAGGTGCACGGCAGGATGAATGGCACATTAAAAACGCTTACCAGTTTGAAGTCTTGAATGCTACAGATGAAATACGGTGTGTTTGGCCTCCGACTCTCGATATACACACAGTCTTTAAAAGAAAAAGAAATTTTAAAACAATGGCATTTACTTTTAAGAGAACAAAGACAGGGCCCAGAAAGCCACTGCATAAATAAATGACAAGGCACACACTTTTTAAGAGTAAATTTCTTTTCAAAGGTGATATTAAACTATAAATCATATTAAGCTACAGGAAAACAGCCCTCTGGTTCTTTTTGAGCACTTTTCTAATAATTTAAAGAAACTAATAAAGTCTAAAATATTTTCTTCAGTGTCCCTGAAGGGAAGGATTCCACGGGATTGTCAAAATTTAGATGAAAGAAATTACTTTTATCTTGATCAGACAAAATCTCGAGTATCTCATGCAGAAAGCTGTTCTCATATCTTCACCAAAACAATGGCTTTACTAAGTGCTATTTTATTTTTGATAAATATTTTGTGAGGAAATAAATGAAATATGCAAAGAAAACTAGCTTAAACGTGCTATTACAATGACCTTTTCAGAAAAAACTAATCTCTTATAGATAACTTGCTATTTTAATCTAAACATATTCTCTAATTGTAAAGAAAACCAAGGCAACCAATCAGAGGGAATGAAGTAAACCAAATTACATTTTCTTCACAGAAAAAAAGTGCTTCCTTAAATTACATCTGACACGGCAATGGTTGGGTAATTATTTTTGATGCTCTCAATAGCTGAGTCTAAAAGGTTGCTTTTTAAAATAGCATGTTAACACATCATTTTTTAAAAAAGGCAATGATTTTAAGGAACGAACGCAGTGGTCATGGAGAAATGTAAAACCCCTCCACATCACAGCCAAGATCACCATAAAACTTAGAACAGGAAAGTCTGTGTATTATTTACTGAGAAATAAAGGTATCTGCAGTCAATCAAATCTTCTAGGGAAAGTTTGACTATAATGCCATGTTTTAAATTCCATTCATTTTCTCTCTTCTTTTGACCCTTCAAAACTCTACTACTGCCTCGAATGTCCCACGTATAAAGTGCTAAGAGCGGGCAGAGGAGCATCGACCTGGACTCATCCATCCAGCAGCAGTCCAGTCCACCATGAGCACTAGCAGACGCCCACCAGCAGCAGATCATGAAACAAGACCTCATTAACAGGCACATCCTTCTAAGAAACTTTATTCAGGGCATCTGGATCTGTACCCAAGAGTCATTCTAGAAAAGAAGAGATTTAAAGTCCAACTATTTAGGCTTTCAGAATTCCCCAAATGATTTTTCTACTCAGAGGCAAACTCAACAGTGGTTTAATCCCTGAATCCATGCAAAACAATAGCTCAGGGCAGCGCCTGTGGCTTAAAGGAGTAAGGCACTGGCCCCATATGCTGGAGCTTGTGGGTTCAAACCCAGCCCTGGCCAAAAACTGCCAAAAAAAAAAAAACAAAAAAAAACCAATAGCTTAAGAGTGAACTAGTTCTGCTTTCTCTGGTTCCAGGGTCTCTGATACTGAATAACACTTCAACATGCAGGCACTATCAATTTAACCTGCTAACCATCCTAATGGACAAGCCAGAGAACTCTTTCCACCAAGGTAGATAATTCCTTCATTCCTGTCACTCGGTATTCAAGTCAGAACAGAAGAGACTCAATTCCCTAAATAAAGCCCATAGCTCCGACTCACAACTGTAGAATGACTCAGACCTTCTAATTTCTTAACTTAGAAATTAAGTGTTGTATCCACTGTCAGTACTTCAAATTTCTAGATATCAATTATTTATTCACCTTATTCAACCGGAACACAAATTACAGTCTCTCTGCCCTCCTCTGTAACTTCCTACATATTTCATGACATACACCATGTTAGCCTAGCTACCATTCAAAACTAACAGGTCACTTTTTTTTTTAATCGAGACAAAGTCTCTCTTTGTTACCTCGGTAGAGTGCTGTGGCATCACAGCTCACAGCAACCTCAAACTCCTGGGTTCAAGTGATTCTCTTGCCTCAGCCTCCCAAGTAGCTGGGACTACAGGCGCCTGCCACAACACCCCACTATTTTTGTGTTTTAGCAGGCCTGGGCTGGGTTCGAACCTACCAGCCCTGGTGCAAGTGGCTGGTGCCCTACCCATTGAGCTATGGGCACCACCTAACGGGTCACTTTTTTTTTTTTTTGAGACGGAGCCTCAAGCTATCCCCCTGGGTAGAGTGCCATGGCATCACGCTCACAGCAACCTCCAACTCCTGGGCTCAAG
>NW_003852462.1:5774985-5796638 GCF_000181295.1 Otolemur garnettii
AAAAAAAAAAAAAAAAGACTCAAGTGATAAAAAGCTTGTTACATTCAATGGTCTGGTCCCACACCATACCCCATCGTGGCCTAGGCTGAATTCCTCAAAAGAAACACCAACTCCTCGAACCCTGTTGATGCAAACTTGTTCCTCTTCATTCTAGCAGGTCCTGATCAAACCAAACCTTATGCAGCTGTAAGTCAGCTTCACATGTGGTAACTTCTCATGGCAACGCCTCTCTTCTTTTATATTGGCAATTTACATTCCTTGTTTGTTTGGTTATTTGGCAGTCAGATGATCTGTACTCTCCGATGTCTATGACAGCCAATCTCACCAACTCAGAGAAGAATAATCCCTTCTACATTCCCTGTACTCACTAAGATGAATGTCTGGTATTAGTGTAAGGGTAAAACAAAACAAAACTGAATTAAATGACAGATGCTTAGACAGCAATGACTATGTACAACTTTTGTTCTTTTTACACAAAGAGAAGCTTTATATATAGTTTCCAAAATTAATAGAACTATTTTTACTTCAAACCCTCTTAACTCTGAGATGTAAAGCAGTTATTAACTTGTACATTTTTAATTAAAAAGCTTTCCAAAAAGAGAAGAGAACCTCTATTCTTCCACTTGTCAGTATAAAATTATATTCAGGAAAGTAAGTATCTGTAAATACACCAGAATATAGCTCTGTCTGAGAAAGAAGGAAAGAAATCTTCTGATGTGTCCAAGGTAGCCACCGTTATCTGTCTGCCTTGAATCCCCTCAATGGCAGTCTCACTGGAGGCTGTGTCACACACCTGGGCCAAGGAATGCTGCCATGAGGAATAATCCAGCATGGAGACATACGGAATTACCACCATAATATATATTAATGACTTATTATTAGATAAAAAGCCACCTGTGTTTGTTTTTTAAAAAGTTACCATAGCAACGTGAACTGATCCAAAGCTGTGAATTTGTATGTGACAGTGCAATATATAAGGCTAGTAATCAGCAAAACAGGTGACTATCAGGTGATCTCTACCTGTCAGTATTTCGAAACTCATTAGAAAAGGGCAGATAAGCTCACTACAAAATTAAGTGACAGAACTTGAGAGTTTATTTCACAGAAATAGTCAGAAAACACAGAATAGCTAAGATCAGGAGTAATAGGAACTAAAAATTTTTCACACTACATCAAACTTGCCATAGGAGGACGGCACCTGTGGCTCAAAGGAGTAGGGTGCCGACCCCATATGCTGGAGGTGGTAGGTTCAAACCCAGCCCCTGGCAAAAAAAAAACTTGCCATAGAAATGGGAAAAAATATTGTTTTGCCCCAATTTGTCTAATTCATTTTAAAAATAAGAACATAAACTATTATAGAGTCAAATTTTTCTTTATAACCCTCCTACAAAAATTAGGATGACTTAAAAAAAAAAAAAAAGAGAGAATATGGCTCCGCGCCTATGGCTCAAGTGGCTATAGTCGAATCCAGCCCAGGCCCACCAAACAACAATGACCGCTGCAACCAAAAAAAAAAAACAGCCAGGCGTTGTGGTAGGCGCCTGTGATCCCAGCTACTTGGGAGGTGGAGGCAGGAGACTCTCTTCAGCCCAGGAGTTAGAGGTTGCTGTGAGCTATGATGCCAGGGCACTCTACCCAGGGCAACAGCTTGAGGCTCTGTCTCAAAAAAGAAAAAGAGAATACACTCTAACAAATTTAGAATTTTTTGAGTTCCCACCTCACAGAAAAAAAAAATTCTGCTAATAACTATTATTATTAAATGATGCATGTACTCAAAGCTGAGTGTGGTGGTTTGCACCTATAATCCCAGCTATGTGGGAAGCTGAACCAGGTGGATTGCTTGAGCCCAGAAGTTCAAGAATAACCTGGGTAACACTATATAGTGAGAACCTCTATCTCAGAAAAAGATATGTATTCAGAACAAAATTAAATTAAAGCCAAATACTTATATAAGATAGAGTTCCCCTTGCCTCATTAATCAAGCATATTTAAGAAAATAATTTATATTCTTTATATAAATATAAAGAAATTATGTAAATATAAGTAAATTATATTTATTCTCTATATTATAAATTATATTCATATTATTACGTTTATAGTTAGCACAAGGGAAAGATAAGAACGCAAGTCAAAAGCAATGTTAAAATCTGAGCTGGAATATGTCCAGTTATCTCTTAAAACCAAAATGATTTGGGAAGATTTTCAGGCAATTTATGAGAACATGGATTGTCTGAAGCTGGTTAAAAACTGGTTTTAGTCAGCTGGATCAATGACTCTCAACCTGAAAATCCCCCACAGCCAATACAACAACTGTAGGCACCTTTAAAAAGAAAATAAAGAGCTCTTTTTTATTGAAAGCTAGCAATTCTGAAAGAACTGAGCTACGCTGATGTAATCTAGTAAATGCATTAAGTACATTTTCAAAATCACCCATATGAAAACACGCATTTACCAGACTGAGCAAACAGGTGCTACAGGGCAAATATATACACATACATATACATTTTTAAAATCTCAAAATCAGCACGTCTGTAATGGGCCAGAAGTCTGGCCATTGATATCAATTATTCCAAATAACATATGGTAACTAATCTTTTCATTACTAAGGATATCCAGCAATCAAACAAGGGTCTAGGTTGAGATTTATTCTCTCAACACAGTGGTTCTCAACCTTCCTAATGCTGCAACCCCTTAATACAGTTCCTCATGTTGTGGTGACTCCCAGCCATAAAATTATTTTCGTTGCTACTTCATAACTATAATTTTGCTACTGTTATGAATCGTAATGTAAATATCTGATATGCAGGAAGCTCTTGCGATCCCTGTGAAAGGATCATTTGACCCCCAAAGGGGTCACGACCCACAGGTTGAGAACGGCTGCTCTAACAACTAGCATCTGCCTGGGAATGCATCACACGATCAAGTGACCTCAACCCTTGTGAATGAGATTTGGGCAGTGATACTGAACAGAAGTGCTTCTGGCTGTTTCTCACAACCTCAACATAGCTTTCCATCCAAGAATCTATTGTGCAATCTGTAAAGAACAGAGCACTTGCTAAACTGGGGATGGAAGTCAGCCAAAACTGAAGGCAGATTCTCCAGGCAAAGAAAGCCCTCTCTACTCTTTCAACCGTCAGCAAATCAGCAGGTTTATGTAAATAGAGCAAGAGCAGGTTCCTCTCAAGGGTAAAAATCACAGCCTGAAGCATCAGGCAGTTTGTCATTATAAAACACAAAGAACCTGTCAGCTTCTTTCCCGACAGCCTCCTACAGAGCAGAGTGGCCACTTACTTCACACAGTAATTTAGCAAGCAGTGCTGTGACACCAGGGTAAAGCTATAGTCACAATATGCAGGCAATATTCAGCCACTGCTCTGTCTTGTAAAGAATTTCCCTTTCCATCAATTCATTTTCCACCTATTAATCTTTGCTATACCTTCTCATCCCTTTGCAAAGTATAGAAGTACCGTTCCAATAGAATTTCTAATAGAAAATCACCTCTTGCCAAAAGCAGATATAAACAAAGACTTTCTGACAAAGAGATTTCTCAGAGACCAAGCAGGGTGGCACAGTGGCAAACATGGAAAGTGACCCATGGATACTCTGCTTTCCATTCCTCCACCCACAAGGTCAGAGGGAACAGTGGGTTGGTCTAACACTGCAGAACAGAAAGTCCTAAGTACCCCTCTATTTAAACACAGGATGCCTGCCCAATTTGCAAAACCTAAAAAATAGCGTACATGTGTGCGCATGCTAGAAATGACACTGAAATCCCGATACCCCAATTCCAGTCTAGGAGCACACACACAGCCTCCAATAAACCCTCCCACTCTAGTTTCCTGATCTGTAAAACAGCCAAGCCTATCACCATTTCTGTTCTACATAGTAAATACTTCAAACTTCCATGAAGAGCAAACCGATAAATGAAGATACAGTGAAAACAGAAAAGAAGTTCTGGGATCCTAGCAAGAAAGGTGCTATGCTCTGTTAATATGAACAAATGCCATTTTCTAAGACTTCGTTATGAAACAACTCAGTTGTCGGGTGGCCTAGTAGTAGTGTTCTGCCAGATTTCTTTTCCTGTGAGAGCATACTCAACATTGTCTGGTAATAGTGGAGAACTTAAAATGGAAAAGGGAACAAAAACTGGGAAAACAGAACTGCAGTAAAGGAAACTCTCCTAGTCCTCACCTTTCTTCTGTGTTTTGACTCTGTAAATTATCACCAAAATTGGGTACATACCTTAAAAATTCTAAGCTCGGTAGAAAACAAGAGCTCAGGTAACATATCCTTGCCTCCTTCCTTTCTAAACTTCATATTAATTAAATTCCATATTCTCAAAGGTCCACAGATCCTAAGTAGTGGCACAAAGCTTACACGGGCTTTTGTCTGAATTTGTCTTTATCCTCATTAGCTAACAGGGAAAATTAAATTATGAGGGGAAAAGAAAAAACAAGCTGGGGGAGAAGCAGCAGGTCATAACAAATTTAAAAAGGAATTTTGTTTAAATTCCCACATAAAGACTGGTCCCAATCACCTTTCTAACTTCAAGGAGTGACTCTGACATTCTGGAGTCAGTGCTGCAGCACGACCGTCCTCCCCTCTTCCCGAATCAGTCACGTGAGAAGTTTTTACAACCAGAAAAACCTATATCATTCTGCCAGCAGCACAAATCTTATTAGTTATATTGATATGCTAAATATTAGCCATGGTTTGACACTAATACATTACCCAAAGAACATTTCAAGTACTCTCATCTCCATATTTTATGCTAAATATGTTCTTTTAAAAGCCACCCTTATAGTCTATATGGAATCACTTTTATGAAAATGATTCAATTTAAAATCCAAACTACAGTTAAATAAAGAAGGACTCTCTTATAGTTTAAACTTCTGTTTATGTATATTGTAAGCACCATAAAAGAACAAAGGTAATCCAAGTGACAGCCATCTACCTACTGAAACAAAGTGACACAAAGAAAGAGAATTTCCAGATCTTGCTCACTCTTTCTACTCCTGTGATGCTTCACTGTACAGCTAATTTCCTAAAGCTTAAAAATGCAGGTAACAATCCTATCCTCAATGACTCCTATGTTCCTCCCCACCCACCCCCCCAAAAAAATCCGCAATAAAATCTCTATAAACTAGAGGATGATTTCTTAAAAACACTGACAGATCCTGAACTCAAAAGATTATAACCAGAACATGGCTGAAATAATAATGTACCATTTAGGATAACAATTCAGAAAAAATCTAAACCCTTCTAGGAACACTATGCCTGTATTTACAGGCAAAAAAAATCATCAGTGACAGGTAGGCTGGATAAAAATTCTTTTCTCCCTGGCTGGCTGACAACAAACAAATTGTTCGTCTGATCTTCTGGTGTCACATCCTGCAGAGCAGATTTCAAGCAACACTGCTTGCTCCCTTTTTCAGAAAACGACGCACTAGGAGCCTGGGCTTTACAATAAAGGATGCAACCAATTTGCAGCGCTCACTGGAAGCACACAGGAGACTTCATAATGCCTGGGTTATAATTCTTACTTGGCAAATGATTTTATTATAAACTGATATCACAGTGAATCCATTTCCTTTACGGGTTTTCTGCTACTATTTAATGGACTGTCAGTATAATTTAGATTTCATCTATTTAAACTCATTCAAGCCTGGCTCCTGATTATACAGTAAATGGAACATATTTCTATTCAATGAAATTAATGATAGTTAATTGTACTGTGCAGTTCTCAATTCTATAAAAGCAACTATTCCACAGACCACGTATCAAGCTACAAAATTTCCCATACCAATTATTTCTCTGTACTTTACAGGCATCTTGCAAATCTTAAGAGGGCTTCCTTGTAAAGTTAATGTATATATTTACTTAATAGTCTCCCATTTAAATATTTACCTCCAATATCCCAGAAAGAGTTAGGATTTAAATATAAGCAAAGTGGTTTTTTGTTTGTTTCTGAGACAGTCTCAGTCTATTGCCAGGCTAGAGTGTTGTGGCATCATCATAGCTCACAGCAACCTCAAACTCAGGGGTTCGAGGGATCCTCCTGCCTCAGCCTCCCCCAATAGCTAGGACTACAGGTTTCCACCATGATGCCTGGCTAATTTTTCTATTTTCAGTAGAGATGGGGCCTCATTCATGCTCAGACTGGTCTCAAACCCCTCAGCTCAAGAATCTGTCCGCCTCAGCCTCCCAGAGTGCTAAGATTAACCAAAATATTTTTAAAAATAAAAGTTTAATCATCAGTCTGGAAAGAAAGATGCTCTATTACTACAAAAAAAAATTTTTTTTTTTAAAGAAGCAGGCTTTAGCTCCACTACCCAGGTTAAAGTACAGTGGTAATATCATGGTTCACGGTAACCTGGAAAGCCTAGGCTCAAGCAATCTTCCTGCCTCAGCCTCCTGAGGAGCTGGGACTATAGTGTTGCAATTTACAGTCAAGAGCCACCATGCCTGGCCAGTATGGACTTTTTTTTCTTTTAGGGTGTAAGAGTATAAGTTTATTTTGTCTTTTAGAATGAGAGAAGAAGACAGGGAAGAAAGGGGAAATAGAAGTAGCAGGGAGAAAAGACCATTATGGATTTTTTAAGTTAGCAAAATTGAAGATTAGAATTTCCTGCTATATAAATACACACACACACAGTAGAACCATAGTTGACCTTCTCCTACAGTGACCACCTCAATTGACCTAATTTTCAGAAACTGAGCATGCACCACATTTATGTATCAGTACAGAAGGCCTAGTTCCTTATGCTGACCACCTGTATATGTTGCCCAATTTGTTACAGTCCCTGGGCTGGTCAACTCACAGAGGTTCTACTGTATATACAATACAGTGTGTGTGTGTAGTTTTTTATTTACTATTGAATAATTTTCTTACACTACTTCAAATCAGTCACAACGTCAACATTAAGTAAAACTACAAATAGTCTATCTATACCACATGGATTTACAAACAAGGCACATGGCACATGTTAAGATATAATGAATAGAACTGCTTCTAGGTTCTATTCATGGATATTCTGTTTAACAGAAATTTATTTCTGAGTTTTATTTACCAGACAATACAACAGTCCCTTGAGTGATTTTTCTTCTTGGGTGATTAGTCTTTCACCTAAGCATCCACACAGCTGTGTAAGAGATGATTACAGGAGAAAAAAACAAGCAAAGATGAATCTTAAGCTTATAAAATCAGCACCCAAGTAATAATAAGGCAAGCAACCCAAATCTGTTGCTCCAAAACTACAGCCCACCAGGGTCACAGAGTGACAGATGTGGTTCACACAAAACTAAGTAAAGACAAAGCCAGAGGCCCTTTTCCTTCCCTTTTTCAGCTGGATACTCTATCCCTTCTCAGTTGGCTTTGCTCCTATAAGCACATTTCAGTCAAGCCCCATGCTGCTGCTACTTGCAGAGACATTCTTCCTCTACCCCGTCCTATGCACAATCCTGCCCAACCTCCAGGTCCCAAATGCCACCAACTTACAGTCCATCCTACTCACTGCCTATTCGTAGCATATAACTTTCCCTGAGTGAGGGTAATTTCTCCCCCACACAATGAGGGACTGAGGACTAGAATCTCTCATTTTGGTTTTGTATTTTGTCCCACCTACCGTATCTCCACAAAACACTTTCCAAAAATTAGACATAGAAGATTACACTCTTATTTACTGGGTTCTTGATAAAACACTGCTAGATTTTTTTGAAGTCCACTTCAAAAAAAACTTCAAATTAAACCATTTGCTTTAACTTATGCAAACTTTTAAGGACAAATGAAACCTGTTCTCTGACTCTCTAATTCTAACCATACCTCCTGTATTTCTCCCTTAAACCATTGTTTTCATTTGGGTTTTTGTTGTCATTACTGCTATTTGGGCAGGTAGTTAAAAATTGAAGTTGGCTCAGTACCTGTAGCTCAGTGAGAAGGGCACCAGCCACATACACCAAAGCTGGCAAGTTCGAGCCCAGCCTGAGCCTGCTAACCAACAATGACAACTGCAACAATAACAAAAACAGCTGGACGTTGTGGTGGGCACCTGTGGTCCCAGCTACTTGGGAGGCTAAGGCAAGAGAATCACTTAAGCCCAAGAGTTGGAGGTGGTTGTGAGCTGTGACGCCACAGCTCTCTACCAAGGGTGACAGAGTGAGATTCTGTCTCAAAAAAAATTGAAGTCAAAGACTAAAGATATTTTAAGAATAATTTAAAACATCGAGTCAATTTAACATGACAATAAATACCGAAGCAGTAAATACTGAGATAATTTTCAATTATCTATCTCCTTCTATCCTATCTATTCTTCTACATGTAGTCATTTTGCTGTGTGACATATTCTCAGGTCAAAAAGTATTCTATGGGAGTGGGGGAATCTTGTCTGGTAATCTAGTATCCACCTGTCACTTTTATTATATAATCAATATTAGCACAGATTTCAGCAAGTACTAATAGTTCAAGTATCTGAACACTTCTTGATTCCCAAAATGAGACAAGAGACTTTGTTTACTCTTGGAGCCATAAGAAGCTCTGGATGCTTTCTATATGAAACTGTTCTCAACACATAGCGGCTCTGAGCTAACATAACACTTAATGAGAACGCTGCTTTAGTGTGCTCCTTGGAAAAAATCACGTTTTGAACATCTGCTAACAAAGAATGTATCAGAACACTGAGGGAACATGAAGACTGCTGCAGCTGTATGTGTGTGCTGGGTTTTGTTATTGTTGTTTGAGACAGGGGCTGGCTCTGCTGCCTGGACTACAGTGTGGTGACATCATCATAGCTCACTGTAACCTCAAACTCAACTCAAGCAATCCCCCCACCTCAGCCTCCTGAACAGCTGTGACTACTACAAGTACATGTTACTACGCCTCAGTAATATTTTTAGTTTTTGTAGAAACAAGGTCACACTATGTTGCTCAGGCTGGTCTCAAACTCCTGTCTCGGCAGATGTTTTCCTCTCTGCTTTTCTGTTGGGATTATAGACGAGACCACACCCGGGAAATTTCTCCTTTTTTTTTTTTTTTTTGAGACAGAATCTTGCTTTGTTACCCTGGGTAAAGTAATATGGCATCACAGCTCACAGCAACCTCAAACTCTTAGGCTCAAGTGATTCTCTTGCCTCAGCCTCCTTAGTAGTTGTTGGGACTACAGGCACCTGCCACAACACTCTGCTATTTTTTTAGACACAGGGTCTCACTCTTGCTCAGATGGATCTCAAACTCCTGACCTCAAGCAATCCACCCTCCTTGACCTTCCAAAGTGCTAAGATTACAGGTATGAGCCACTCACACCTTCATCTTTTTGAGACAGAGTCTCACTCTGCACCCCAACTCTGGAAAGGTGCAGTGAGAGGTCAACTTACAGAGGTTCTACTGTATTGTCCTTCCCTTGAGAAGTTCACAACCTAAGAACCAGACATAGAAACAAATAATGTTATTCTTCAATAATTTCAACAGTACTTGGTGTGTTTTCTTGGTCTCTATAACAGAGACTGCTGGCTAAACCTAATATACCTTCTCCCCTTCTTCCTTTAATAACCTAACATCTGGTGCTTATCTGGGCACATGACCCTTCAGAATGAAGACCACATCTCTGAGCCTCCCTTACAGCTGGATCCATCATTTCGTTAAGTTCTGGTCATGGAACAGAAGTAGACCTATTACAACTTCTGGAAAATAAATCCTGAAAAAGGAAAATCCTACTTTCCCTACCCTTCCTGTAGCCTAAAGGAGTCTGAGATAACAAGGAGAATGGAGGGCATACACAATTGGGCAACAGAAGCTCTGACTGCAGCTAAAGAACCAGGCAGCTATCTCTGGATTCATTAATCAATATTTTTGGCCACTGTACTCAAGTATCTTTAAATTACAGTAGAACTTCTATAAGCTGATCAGCCAAGGAGGGACTGTAACAAACTGATCAACATATGGAGGTGGTCAACATAAAGAACTAGGCCTACCGTACTGATAAGAACATGTGGTGCATGTCCAGTCTTTGAAAATTAGGTCAACTTAACATAGGGAGATGGTCAACTATGGAAGTTCTACTGTATTTTCAAATGGGGCAAAATATTTAAATTTCATTCATGACTAGGGCAGCAATCAGAGTTCTGTTGTTGGGAAAACATTCCAATTTTTTTAAAAAGACAAAGTAGGAACAGATAAGCCTGGCAAGTGAATTTAAAAAATAGAACATATAGCTCTTAGAGTGACCAAAATAGCTCAATTGGATGGTATAAACTATAAGCTTCTACTAGGATTCAGAATCGATTCTCAATCAATTCCAAGTGGCAGACCGAAATGAGATAGAACAAAATCCACAACTTCCTCCCTGAAGAAAATTTACAGGTAAGTCAAGTTCCCAGCAGACCTCACTCTTAAGTTTCCCAAGTAGAAATAGGGATGGTCACTAATCCTACATATTGGCTGGCATTTTGTAGAGATGGGCAGGTAGGTGGGACATATGGACACTACTCACTTTCCCTTTTCCTTTACCTCACTTATGTATGAGGCTTTGTTTTAAGAGACCGGGGTAGAGGTGGGGGTTATCTCACTATGTTACTCAGGCTGGGATGCAGTGTACTACACAGCACGACAGTCTGGAACTCCTGGACTCAAGTGATTCTGCTGCCTCACTCTCTGAGGTGTTGGGACTACAGGTGCACACCACCACACCCACCTCATACAGGTTTGATTTCAGGACTTGAGAAAGAATACGTGGCTGCTCCTTCCACAAAAAGATAGAACTATTGATGAATTTTCTAGAATTCCTTTTATTAATGAAATAAATGTTATATCATTTATTAAATGATGTTACATCATTTTAAAAAGTTAAATCTGGGCTTAGGTGTCAGCCACATATACCTAAGGTGGCCAGTTCGAATCCAGCCCAGCCCGCCAAACAACAATGACGGCTGCAACCAAAAAATAGCCAGGTGTTGTGGCGGGCGCCTGTGGTCCCAGCTACTTGGGAGGTGGAGGCAGAAGACTTGCTTGAGCCCAGGAGTTGGAGGTTGCTGTGAGCTGTGATGCCACAGCACTCTACCCAGGGGGACAGCTTGAGGCTCTGTCTCAAAAAAAAAAAAAAAAAAAAATCTGAAAAATGAAAAGTTAAATCTGACCAAAATTCACAGTATCCTAAATTCTCAGACTACAATCCATGTTTTATTTTGTAACAAAAAGAAGATCTCTTTTCTATCATCACTTCTCTAATCTCCTTTCCATGCCATTAACCTATGAACCAGAAATAATTTACCACCCAAAGATGATGCAAAGTCTCTTGTTTTATACAGACAACATTTCTCCAATTTCCAAAGGACAAATCCAGTCACTTGCAGAGGCCACAGTCCTCTGACATACCAGAGCTAGTGAAAAAGAATTGTAAGACACACAAAAAAAAATCTTCAATGTCCAGAGATACCTACTAACTCAGCAATTCCTCTCCTCAGGAAAATGAGCTGATAACATTTAAATGTTCATCACTGTTTGTTGTTCATAATGAAAAAGACCTAAAATATGTAAAAGAACTACAGTCCATCAAATAGAACATGTTCATTTGTATTATACATCCATTAATGTGTGAGCACCAAATGCTTTTTGTGCCACAGGTGACTTTAGCTTTCTATATACCTGTTCTCAAAAAAAACCACAAAGTTTTAAATGTATAAAAACATACACTATTGAAACACTTACCACAATATGAAAAACCACATTTGCAACATATACTAGACAGACTTCTTTACTGATTTATTAAGTAATGAGATTTACTAAAGGTCATTCACTCCCTTAACAACCTTCACAATTTCAAAGTGAAGAACATAAACATCTCAAGATGTTTTCTGGTATGTGATGTGACAGGAGAATATCCACATTATACGCTGGTGTCACAGGTACTGCTAATACTACTATGGTTTATCACGTACCTTCTTAAGTGAATACTAAGTGTCATTTGCAATTAATAAACTGGTGAAAGTAAAGATTCAGTATTTTCCCAACCAGGTTCAAATGTGCTAGAATTCCATTCAGTCTCCCTGGCTGGACATACACCCTAGGTTATGAACCCCAGCAAGAATGGCATATAAAGCAGCAAAATGGTTCAGATTTATAATTACTGGCATGGCAATAAATCAAGCCCATGTTAAGAAGCACATCACAAAACTGTGAGTAGCATAAGTCTATGTATGTTTACCAAATATTTATTTTATAGTCAGTTTTCTAATAGTGATTTAGTAGTTTTATAATTCTAAACTTTTTTTTTTTTTTTTGCAGTTTTTGACTGGGGCTGGGTCTGCACCTGCCACCTCTGGCATATGGGGCTGGCGCCCTACTCCTTTGAGCCATAGGCGCCACTCTGAACTTTTTTTTTTTTTTTTGAGACAGAATCTCATTTTGTCACCCTCGGTAGAGTGCCGTGGCATCACAGGTCACAGCAACCTCAAACAATTCTCTGGCCTCAGCCTCCCAAGTAGCTGGGACTACAGGCGCCCACCACAATGCCCCGCTATTTTTAGAGATGAGGTCTCACTCTGGCTTAGGCTGGTCTTACTGTGAGCTCAGGCAATCCACCTACCTCAGCCTTCCCAGAGTGGTAGGATTACAGGCATGATCACACCACTGCACCCAGACCTTTAATTCTGAACTTCCAAATATCTAAATTTTTAAATGTTCTTCCTTGAAAACATATTACTTGTTTTACCCAAAAAAGAAAAATAGAGGTAGAAATTTATGGGGGGGGGGGGCATTTTAAGAAGCCTATAGCCAAGCATAGTAAATGTACCCAAAGGGCAAAAGAAAAAGCAGTGAATGAATTCCATGAAGAGAACATAAAAATGGGCCATCTGAAATCATTACTAAGTTGGGTTACAGAAATAACATTGAAGGGGAGTTCTAAATCCATATTAGATCACTACACTTAGAATCCTAACAACTGGGAAATAAAAGAAGTAAAACATAAGATAAAACTGATAGCCCCTACAAACAACTAGACTCCACCAGTCCTGACCTGAATGACAACTACAATTTTTGAAAAGACTGCACTCCATGATGCCAAATATCTAGTTTTTATACAGCTACTGCACACTTTAAAATAATTCTAATTTAAGAGCCTAAAAGACAACCCAGAGATTTGCTCTCTCTCAAAACATCTTCCAACCAGTATGGAGAGCAAACTGGAAATAAGGTCTCTAGTGACTAGCTTGGGAAGTGAGATATAAACTCCTTACAAGGGGAGGCGCCTGTGGCTCAGTGAGTAGGGCGCCGGCCCCATATGCCGAGGGTGGCGGGTTCAAACCCAGCCCCAGCCAAATTGCAACAAAAAATAGCTGGGCGTTGTGACAGGCGCCTGTAGTCCCAGCTACTTGGGAGGCTGAGGGAGAAGAATCGCCTAAGCCCAGGAGTTGGAGGTTGCTGGAGCGACTCCGCTGCACCTTACCAAGGGCGAAAAAGTGAGACTCTGTCTCTACAAAAAAAAAAACTCCTTACAAGGAAGAAACATAATCTCAAGTCCAAGGGCTCCTAGAGTAACTGTCAATGCAAACTTCAAAATCTTAGGTGTGGGTTGGCGCCTGTAGCTCAAGCAGCTAGGGCGCCAGCCACATACGTACACTGGAGCTGGCAGGTTCAAATCCAGCCCAAGCCTGCCAAACAACCATGACAACTATAACCAAAAAACAGCCAGGCATCATGGCAGGCACCTGTAGTCCCAGCTACTTGGGAGGCTAAGGCAAGAGGATCACTTAAGCCCATGAGTTGGAGGTTGCTGTGAGCTGTGACAGCACAGCACTCTACCTAGGGTCACAGCTTGAGACTCTGTCTCAAAAAAAAAACCAAAACCTCAGGTCTATTTCTGCACTACTAAACAGTAGTAATTAAACCACTACTTTTCAGCTAAACCATTGCTGATGATGTAAAAACACAACACGCTAAGTGAAACCTTCCTGGGACATTTCCCTCTTCTCTACTAAAGAGGAAAAACTGTAATTATACACAGTATTAACCTTTCTGCAATCAATTTAGTAACTGGAGTACCTATGTTTTATAATACCAGTACAACGGGATGTTCAGGACAAGCAAAGTCTGAAAACTAAATATTAATGATATTTATGAGTAACATCTAAATATTAATGTTATTATGATTAGCATCTGATAACAGGCACAGTTTTACTAGAAGAGCACAAATTAAAATGTCAATGTAAAAAGTGAGAATAAAATGCAACATACTGATATAATACTACAAATCTGTATTATAAACTCACTCCATTTTCCCCTTTTTAAAAGGGACATATAGCCATAACCAAACCCACCCCACTTTTTACAACTATATCAATCTCTGTTGGTCTGTCTACAGTGAGACACTAACACTCCATCTGTCGAGTACCAGCATCTGCCCAGCACACACAGAAAGCCAGGGCAATGCCTGCAGCCTTCAAAGGAAATATAAAAACAACTGTTACTACCGCCTTTGCAGTTCATTTATACATTTACACATTACACTATCACACTGGACACTGCTGAAAAGGAGTTCCTTGCAAAGGCAACTAAACAAGGCATTTTACAAATGTAAGTGAGAAAACAAATTTAAGGGTTCAACTGTGGAATATCTTTCACATATAACACATACAATGCTGCCTAACTAGCTGGAGAACCTTTTTAATGATGAGATAACAAAAAGATTTAAAGGTATGGTTATTTAATGATAATTCATCATTCTGTATCAATTCAATAGACTTGGAGAAGTGAATTTAGAAGTTTATCTATTTCCCACTGGGTGCTATGGCTCATGCCTGTAATCCTAGCACTTTGGGAGTCTGAGGCAGGAGGACTGCTTGAGTCCAGAAGTCTGGGGTTGCAGTGAGCTATGATGACCCCATTGCACTCTAGCCTAGGGGACAGAATAAAACCCTGTCTCAAAAGAAAAAGAAAGAAAAAGAGAAAGAGAAGAAAAGTCTATGTATCTTTCGGCACTGAAGCATTCACTTAAAAGAACCAAGAAACTAACTGACTTTCCCCCATCTACCTTATGATCCTTAAAACATACATTACACAATTATAGTACCACAAACTCCTTCTACAAGGAGTGGAAATAAAGAAGCATGTATCTTTACTTTTTATAGTATTTATGGTATTTGGATATCTCCAAAGTGAAACTCGTGCATACAAGTATCTACAGTATTCTGCAGTATTTAAATGTTTTTTAAAAGGAAAACAAATCACTCTTGTCCACTTACACTTTAGAATAATTCAACAAACATAATATACTGTTCCATCTTTAAATTCACAGACAATATTTTTAATTTTGGAAAAGCCTGGTATTCTCAGCTGGTGAAGCTGTCAGAAAAACTAGAAGGCAGTATCTGGAGAGATGACAAACACATGGGTCAATGTCAAACACAGCCAATCTCTGTCAAAAGCAGAGCCAAGTTCCTGCATTTCAATTTAAATTACGTTATTCAACTCAAATACCACCATGCCACTTCAAATCAAAATCATTCCCTTTTAAAAAGAGCTTTTTACAAAACTGATAGAGTATAACAGATTAAACAACTTTCAGCAATTTCCACAGCTACTACAAAGCAAGGCATCAATGTATAATTATAATAAAGGGAACATTTAACAATTAATTGAGCCAGCTAAAGCTAAACCTCCAGAGCTTAGGAGTTCAAACACTTGCTCACTAAGCTAAAGGGCAGAGGATTTTAACATAACTGCAGGAAATCTCAGTCCAATTATATACTCTAGGTAAATATAAATCTTGTTGTACTGTGATTGGAACTCTATCAGTCACAGTCCACCAGACTGATTTTAGTAGTCAGACTGAAAACTCAGACAAAAGAACCCTCTGCCCCTCTGCTGCCTCTCCCCACACTGCTGTATTAACTGTGCACCTTCCGGTGCCAGGCTGAACAGGGCAGGTCTGCCAAAGGCTTGCTTTTCCAGTCAACCAACAAGATGTACAGAGTACACTGCACAGCTCTGAGGGGATAAGGTCTCTGAACACACTCATGACTGGTGCCAGTTTTTAATGGTCAAGTAATGCACAATCAGTTTCTGTTCAGATTTTTTGTACAGAATATGTATACTCTTTCTAAAAGAAAATAAAAATAAACACACAGCGTAAAGTGACATCATTAGGGGTGGCAACTGCTTCACAAGGATTATCTTCACTAGTAGAAAGCATCTTAAAAATTCATACTGAGTTAAAGGGGTGGGGTCCCAACAAATACCTTATTTATAAGTCATTATTGTTATTCTATACCTGACAGAACTTGATAATAAACAGAATAAGTTAAAACTCAACACCAAAATGGTTTCAACAATACAAACATGTATGCATTATTTTTTAAAAATTTAGTGGGGCAAGGTGTGGTGGCTCACACCTATAATTCCAGCACTTTGGGAGGCTGAGGCAGAAGAATCGCCTGAGGCCATGAGTGCAAACTAGTTAGGACATGAGTTAGCCTCTGTATATACAAAAGAAATTTTAAAGTAGACAGACATGGTGCCACACACCTGGCTACTCAGGAAGCTGTGGCAGGAGGATGGCTTTGCATCAGCCCTGAATTTAAGGCTGCAGTGAGCTGTGATAGCGCCACTATACTCTAGCCTGAGTGACAGAATGAGACCCTGCCTCTAAAAAAGAATATACGTGATCACTACAAAAGTTTTGAGGCACACAATTAAGAAATATAAAATCTACACAATGGAAACAAAAGCCCTCCCAGAAAAACTGATAAACTGAACAATTTGAATTTTGCATGGGTAAATCAGAAAAGATACTGTTAACTGTGTTTCCTGAAAGTGAAATAATGGATCATCATACAGTTTGTCTCAAAACTTTCATAGTGATCCACATACATAAATACTACAAAATTTAAGTGGAATATCAAACAGATTGTATTTTTAAATGTTGCATAACATACTGGGTTATGAAAAAACCTTAAGGATTGTAAGAACAGGCTGAACTAGAGGCTGAGGCTAGAAAACCCTGGGCAAACTGTGGCCTACTGATCCAGTCCAATCTGATATTTTTGTAAGGCCCACAGGCAAAGAATAGTTATTGCATTTTTTTCATGCTTAGAAAAAAATACAAATAATAATATTTCTTGACATGGAAATTTCATGAAATTTGAATTTCAGTGTCCATAAATAAAGTTTTACAGGAACATAACTGTGCCCATTTATATATTATCTCTGTTTCCATGCTACAAAGGCAGAGCTGAGTAGCTGCCCCAGAGATTAACTATCCAGCCCTGACAGAAGAATCTCCTGACCACTGCTCTAAAGATGTTCACTAAATATCAAGTAAAGCAGATCAATTGATAACATAAATCCTACCCGACAGAAGACCATCATAGAAAAGTTTTTATTTGATAATGGCATGTGCTCAGAAATCATCTGTTTATAAACTGCTCAAGAATTTTTCTAGGTATTAATATCAAAACATACTAGCCTGTAACTTACAAAATAAACCTTTTAGCTAATGCCTTCCCAAGGATAGTAACATGTTTCTGACATCACATCTCCACATTCTTTGTCACATATACTTCATTTGGGCTGAAAATTCAGCTCATTTTGAAACTCATATTCATAATGGCAACAGCAAATATTCCCATACCTGCACCCAAGAAAAAGCACTGTAATTAATCAAACTACTGCCTCTAAATCTCCCCAGCCTTAAAATCTCAGGCCACTAAAGGGGCCCAGCCCATCACCTGTAATGGAAGATGAAATCCATTTGCCATCCTCATCTAGATGAGCTGTCCTAGAAGAATTTCATGAAAACTCATTTCTCACCAAACAAGACTGGGTGAACTGGCAACAATCCCACAGAATTATCATTTTAAATATCCACAAAGATTATCTCCTAATAATCAAAAAACATGACCTATCCCAACCGGTTCCAAAGATCTTATCTTGAGAGAGGAAAAAAGCATTTTCTTATGATCCCACCTTGTTCATTAGTCTTTACAGCCAAACATGAAATGAAGGTTAAAAAAATAAATTTACAATTTAGTCAATGAATCATAAAAGAGTTGCAGACTTCTGTCAAGATTCAAAGAATTAGATAATGTGAGGTCACAGGCTATCTCCTTTTGGAGTTTTGACAATGGAGACTTAGTAACTACAAGTACAAACCTTTGAAAGGTAGGAGGATTAAAAATTAAACAACCCTAATTAACTGGGGTGGTAACTTGCTTTTTTAACTTAATATGTATCTTTCATCTCTTTGGAGATTTAAAAATGTACAGAAAGATTTAACAGGATCAAAGGTATCACAATAACATTTTGTGCTAAAAAAAAATTAGGATACATTTGATACTTGTATTCTTTTTGTCGTTAAAAGAATTTGACCTGTGAGAACTCTAATTCCAATCTAAAGCAATAAAACTTTAAACAATTACTTTCGAAGCTTCCCATGTATGTGCCTACACAGATATTTATTTAATCCCACCACAGCTCCTGAGGTAGGCGCCCTAATTCCCATTTTACTGAGGAGGAGATAGAAATACACAGTTTGTTCCTTGCCTCTGGTAATCCCAAAAGCAGCAGTAAACTGGATTATGTTGTCCCTCTTAGGCGTAACTGATCAGATTTGTGTTCAAGACCGAAACTTTAGTACAGAAATATCTAAGAGCATTATTTAGGTTTGCTTCATTTATAGGTCTCATTTTAGAAGAAGATGTAAATATTTGACAAAGTTTAACAGACTTTTTTTTTTTTGGAGACAGTGTCTCAAGCTGTCCCCCAGGGTAGAGTACCATGGCATCACAGCTCACAGCAGCCTCAAATTGGGCTTAGTGATTCTCTTGCCTCAGCCTCTCAAAGTAGCTGGGGCTACAGATGCCTGCCACCACACCCAGCTATCTTTTTATTATTGTTGTTGTTGTTGCAATTGTCATTGTTGTTCAGCAGGCCCAGGCCATCTTGAACCTGGTGTATGTGGCCAATGCCCTACCCATTGAGCACAGGCACCACCTTAATAGACTTCTTAAAAATACAAACTAAATGGCATGCTTGAACACTGAAGATACCACTAGTTTATAAACAAGACCAATCCATAATTCAAAATCCCTTAAAAGTGACTGTTAAAATTTGTTTAACTTACAAATGGGATAATATTTATAAGCTGAACTTTAAGAAGGAGAGCAAAGTTCTTTGATTTGTAACATTAACAAACAATACCAATTTTTTAAAACCAAAGTAAATTTCCTAGATAGTCATTTCTGCATATAAATATCAGTCCTGAAGACCCATCCCAAAAGGTCCTTCCACTAAAGGCTCTGTGCTTGTGTTTAATGCCCAACTCCTAAAGGAAGCACAGCTAAGACAATGCTTTCCAGAGAGGCACTGAAAACACAAACAGCTAAGCATTCTAGTCCTAACCCTGCTTACACTAATAAATGCCTAGAATGTGCTAGACACTTCTGGAGGCCCCTGGAATACAATTAAGAACTAAAAAGAAAAAGATCCCGGTCTTGTAGCAGCAAACCAGCAGGGGAAAAGACACAATAGAAATGAAAACAAAAGCATTTGAAGATTGAAGGATAAAAGGAAGGAAGCAACTGTGGAAGAGGGTGGGATCCACCCACGGACAGAAATAGAGAACTAAGAGGTGAAAGTGGGATCCATGAAGTCAAGACGAGGGACTCCCAGAAAGTGCACTCCTGAATGCAATTATTAATTCATAAAATACCTTCAAAGAATAAGCACTTAACATGTTGTTGCCCATTGTGAAGGGTCATTTTTACAAGGCCACATATAGAACATTTCTGCTGCTTCTGGGATACACTGTGGTTCACTGTTTCTTATGCAGACATTCCTGCTGTGAGATCAGATATGTGTGTTACATATTGGGACAACCTGGAAAGGAAAAACTTCACAGTCTGCAAAAATGGTTACTAAAAATAATACAGGATAAAAGGCAGACTACTCACAACCTATGCAACCCTGAAATCGGATGGCTATTTTGTTTAAAATACTAGTAATTATACCTCAAGAAATAAGACACCCCAGGTACCCAAGACTGGCCAAAGTCTTCCATAGGGCATATTTAAAATACATGAAAAACAGACGCCAGCCTAAAGGCACCAAAACAATACAGACGAAAGTGGGGTTCTGTGAAGATGCCAGTAAGCACGGCAGGCAGCGCAACAGTCAGGGCACAGCTTACAGAGCACAGCTTACAGAGCACCTCTCTGGGGAGGACTCCTAAGATGTGGGTCCTCATTTTTTATTTCATTTTTAATAGAAATGAAAGGGCGCTTGACTGTGCAATAGGCAAATCCAAAGTTTAAATTCTGACCTATTTTTTTCCTTTCCTGCTAAAATAGAATCCCACATTATACTGTAATAATTATATATTATAATTCTACTCCTTTTATTTATACTCATCTTATCTAGGAAAAGGTGTATAAAAACCAGCATAAGGGCTCAGCGCCCATAGCTCAGCGGTTAGGGCGCCACCCACATACACCAAGGCAGGTGGGTTCAAACCTGGCCTGGGCCTGCTAAACAACAATGACAACTGCAACAACAGCAAAAAAGCCAGGCCTGTAGTCCCAGCTACTGGGGAGGCTGAGGCAAGAGAATCACTTAAGCACAAGAGTTATGGGTTGCTGTGAGCTATGACGTCAAGGCACTCTATCAAGGGCAACATAGTGAGACTCTTGTCTAAAAAATTAAAAATAAAAAAAAATGTTAAAAACCAGCATAAATTGTACATTCCATGGGTATCATTCCTCTACTTGCCTATAACACACACAACAAAATAAAGTACTTTTTTCGGATTGTGTGTGAAAACCCCACACTATACCCCAGAAGTACATTAATGTACATAGTTACCATTCAATAAAAAAAAACAAATAAATAAATAAAGTACTTCTAAATATCAGTCTCTGGTAACAAGTTCTCACTGGCTCTAATGCTACAGAGATATCTTCTAATAGTGAATAAACGAACACATGTCTGACCACCCTTCATTTATTTTACCTGCCAAACTGTTCCCCAGCTTCATTGTGGGCAATTACCTTAGCTCCAACATGTGCAGATTTGGGAGCAGCAATAAATCTAGATTTCTGTCTTTTAACATAGACACACACGTGCAATTAAGCTAGACCAACTAAATTTACTCTTCTTGGGCTGTGACTCTTAAGCTCAGCGACAACAAGGGCAGGAAAAGGCTGAAGGATACCCCATACCAGTTGGTAGCACATGAGTAGAACAATCACCAACCAATAATCAGAGCTGCCCTTGGTCCAAGCAGGCTTTGAAGATTTTTCTCCAGCTTCACACTCATGATATGAGTTATTCCACCAACAAATTAGCCTTTGTGTTACATTATCAATATTCTCCACCTTGCATTCAAAAAACAATATAGTATGTTCCCTTTTATTAGATCATAGAAACTGTATTTCCCTTCCAATTGGGTACACTAAGGGTTCAAATCCAATACTCACAATTAGCTTAATATTGTTCAGAATATCTGAACAATTTACCTCTCTCCAGTCAGCTTAAACTTCTTATCCATTTACCTTTTAAAAATCATTCTTTTGGCTCGGCGCCTGTGGCTCAAGTGGCTAAGGTGCCAGCCACATACACCTAAGGTGGCCAGTTCCAATCCAGCCCAGGCCACCAAACAACAATGATGGCT
>NW_003852462.1:5796790-5809522 GCF_000181295.1 Otolemur garnettii
AAAAAAAAAAAAAAAAGAACGAAGAAAACAGCAGGTGCTTTTAAAACTGTGGTTAGTTATTATCTATGGTTTTGACTCCCTCACCCACTCGTGACTTGTATTTACACTAAGTTCACAGTTCCCTTTACCATCAAGTGCTTTAAAAGAAGCAGCACAATAGCACATGCCTATAATCCTAGCACTCTGAAGGCAAAGGCAGGTGGATTGCTTGAACTCAGGAGTTCGAGACCAGCCCAAGCAAGACCCGGTCTCTACTAAAAATGGAAAAACTAGCTGGGTGTGGTGGCAGGGGCCTGTAGTCCCAGCAATTTGGGAGACTAAGCCAAAAGGATCTCTTGTGCCCAAGAATTTGAGGTTGCTATGAGCTATGACACCACAGCACTCTACACAGAGCAACAGAGTGAAACTCTGTCTCAATCAATCAATAGGATGCAAATCAATCCCAAACATATGTTCACAATTTAATTCTGCAGCTGCCTCAGTTCCTCAGGAAGTGTACACATTGTATTCCATATCAAAATCTCAAGCCATGAAATCATATTTTTCATTTCTCTTTAAAAACTTTTTTTTTAATCTGCCTAAACTCTAGACTGCCATTCAGCAAGTGACAACTGTGCTGGGACACTCATCCTCTCACACTCAAGACAATGGACTCATTTTCTATCTGTAAATTAACTCAAAAAAGACTAGAAAACCCTAGCCTAGGTGAGTGATTCTCAAAACTTAACAAGTGCTTTTCTCACCTGGCAATCTTTTTTTATTGTTTCTTTTTGAGACAGAGTCTCATTTTGTCACCCTCAGTAGAGTGCGTGGCATCACAGCTCATAGCAACCTCAAACTCTTAGGCTTAAGTGATTCTCTTGCCTCAGCCTCCCCAGTAACTGGGACTCCAGATGCCTGCTACAACACCAGGCGTTTTTTTGTATGTTTGTTTTTAAGAGATGGGGTCTTATTCCTGCTCAGGCTGCTCTTGAACTTCTGAGCTCCAACTCCCACAGTGCTAGGATTACAGGCATGAGCCATCACAGCTGGCCTTCACCTGGGAATCTTATTAAATAAAACACACATTCTTGGGCAGCACCTGTGCCTCAAAGGGGTACAGTGCTGGCCCCATATGCCAGAGGTGGCGGGTTCAAACCCAGCCCCGGCCAAAGACTGAGAAAAACACATACACACACATTCTTTTTTTATTTTTTGAGACAGAGTCTCAAGTTGTAGCCCTGGGTAGAGTGCCATGAGCTCACAGCAACCTCCAACTCTCGGGCTCACGAGATCCTCTTGCCTCAATTTTTCCATTTTTAATAGAAACAGGGTCCAACTTTTTGCTTAGGCTGGTCTCGAACTAGTGAGCTCAAGCAATCCACCCCCACCTTGGCCTCTCAGAGTGCTAGGATTTCTGACATGAGCCACGATGCCCTGCCTAAAACACACATTCTGATTGAGTAGATGAGGGAGGAACCTGAGATTGTGCAATTCTAAATCATTTCCCCGAGGACACCATCTGTGGCCAATATTTGGAGCAGAAAGCAAGGAAAGTACAAGCTTCACAACACTTAATGGTGCTTTCCTTAGGAAATAAAAAAAGACATGATTAATTAGTCTGAAAACAAGTATCACTTCCCCTTTTTCTCATTAGGAAAACTTTAGAATAACATTTTCTCCTTTCTTCCTTTTACTCGCACGGAAAATACTCATTTTTTATGAGCTAAACAATTGTCTTTTGGACATGTGAAATCTGAGTATCTTCCCAACATATACTAAAAGGCAATCATTTCTTGAGGCTCAGAAAATGATGAAATAAAATTTCAATAGAAACATAATAAGAAGTAAAAAGCTGGCTCAGTGCCTATAGCTCAACCAGCTAAGGCGCCAGCCACATACACCTAAGGTGGCGGGTTCGAATCCCCAGCCCGGACCTGCCAAACAACAATGATGGCTGCAACCAAAAAATAGCCAGGCGGGCGTTGTGGCGGGCGCCTCTGGTCCCAGCTACTTGGGAGGCGGAGGCAGGAGACTCGCTTGAGCCCAGGAGTTGGAGGTTGCTGTGAGCTGTAATGCCACGGCACTCTACCCAGGGGGACAGCTTGAGGCTCTGTCTCAAAAAAAAAAAAAAAAAAAGAAGTAAAAAGCTAATTAATGTAATCTACAACTAAAAGGTCACTATAATATGATTAAAAATAAAAAATACACTTCCCAACTGACCCAAAGACATACAACTGAGAGAGGTGATGAAGTCACCCAAACCTGGATTGCTCAAACCAGCATTTACCTAACAACAAAGCTCCTCCAGCCTTGTGAAGGTTCAACTGTATCCCACCTGAACTCGTATGTTGAAGTCCTAACTCCCAGTACCTCAGAACGTGCCCTTATGTGAGCAACAGCATCTTTGCTGCTAATATAATTAGTTAAGATAAGGTCACATGAGGTCATGATTACACTGTCAATGTAATAAATTACAGTGAAGGGGGGGGCTCCATCTAATCCAACATAACTGATGTTCGCATAAAAAGGAGAAATTTGGACAGACACAAAGATAAGCACACGAAAAGAATGCCGTGTGATTATAATTATGCTGCCACAAAGCAAGCACTACCATACACTTGGAAAGAGGCTGGGAACAAACCCTGACCTGGAACCTTTAAAGGGAACACGACAACTTCAACCCTTGCTCCCAACTGTGTCTACAAAACTGCGACACAACGTATTTCTTTTGTTCAAGCCACTTAGTTGGAGTACTTTGCCACAGCAGCCCTAACACACTGACACACAACCTCACTGTAATTCCTCACAAACAAGAAAAAGGTCTAAAGACCATTGTGCACACAGGCAACCAGATCACAGAGGGTCTGGCCTGCCAGATTCTGTGCCTGATCCTGCTTAGCAAAGGAACACACAGGGAGGCTTTAAGCAAGTTAATGTCACATACAGAAGGTGCCAAAGAAATGCATTTACATTTTAAGAAATGAAAAAACTGTACTAAAATTGTAATATTCAACATATACTGATAACAAAAGATGGGTACAAGTCAGGTTTGACTTGCAATTATGAAGAGTGCTCAAAGTAAATACATGCGATACGTAGATAACACCTCTTACAATGTGTATGCTTTTTTTTGGTGATGAAAAGTGTACAGATACAGCTTAGTGCCTGTAGCTCAGTGGTTAGGGCGCCGGCCACAAGCACTGGGGCTGGTGGGTTCAAACCTGGCCAGGGCCAGCTAAACAACAAAGACAACAATAACAAAAAACAGCTGGGCATTGTGTGGGCATCTGTAGTCCCAGCTACTCAGGAGGTGAGGCAAGAGAATCATGTAAGCCCAAGAGTTTAAGGTTGCTATGAGCTGTGATGCCACAGTACTCTTACCGAGGGTGACACAGTGAGACCCTGTCTCAAAAGAAAAAAAGCACAGATACTATAAGAAAAGAAAACAATATATTACTGCATATCATGCACGGATGAAGATTTCTGTTATTCTAGGACTACATGAGAAAGCCGAACAAAATTATCAGTAAATATAACGGAATACAAGAAATAGAGAACCAGGTTAATACCCACTTTCAAAAGAACATCCTTGTTCAAAGGAATATTGACACACAAAATTTTTTTTAAACTCTAAATAATATAACCTTAATTTTTTTTACTATTTCTACCTAGATCAGAAAAAATGGAATCAAACTTTCCAGTACCTAATTGAAAATAGTAGAAAGACATTAATATGCTATCTACAGCAAACTCTAGACATCAATACCCTGTCCTAAACCAGTCCATCAGGGAAACCCAGCTACATGCAGCTGCGTAATAAATCAATTTGTTACTGCCACGGTCATCTCAAAAGAGTGACTGTTGACAGACGACAACAAAGAAGTCAGATTAAATACATGAGCACTGTACAACAGAATCCCACAGGTTTTGGGTTTTTTTTTTTTTTTAATGAGTCTGTTAAATTATTCATTGAAAAATAAATGACTCAAGATAGATTTCCAAAAGCATTATTCTCCCTTTAATATCATTAATCAGTCAATAAATTTTTTGAAATGTTTCAGAAATATCTGATAATATACCATGCATACACTATTGGCATAGTCGCCAGGAATTCAATGATAGGCAAAAAAAAAAAAAAAAAAAAAAAAGTTGCTGTCTTTTTGGAAGAGGGAAATAGGTATTAATCCTAAAATAATGAAAATAGAAAATTATTACTATTGTAAGTGCTAGAAGGAAACCAAAAATGCAATATCTTTTTTTTTTTAACTTTAAAACAATGTATTTGGCCAGGGTAGAGACTATTTCCACCTAGATGATAATAATACCCTATCATAAGCAATATGAAATGAATTTTAGGTTTTTTTCCTCCAGATTAATATAAGGGTACATATGATTAGGTTACATTGTTTTGTTTGTTAGGTCAAGTCCAAGTTGTAGTTGAGCCCTTCACCCAGGAACTATGCCATATACCCCTACGTTGTGCCCTGCAGGTGAGAGCTCACCAAGTCTCCTCCCTCCTCCCCTTCTCATATCTACTAAGAAAATATAGCTAATCCAAGAGAGGACAGGCAATGATATTGCAATGGGAAAGGTAATAAAAAGGGTGAGAATTACGTGTGGAAGGAAAGGTGAGAACAGCAACTGCAAAGGCCCCGGGGCAGGAGGTAACATATAAATAACAAAGTCCATTATGCTGAGCTCCTAAAGATAACTCCAGAGATCAGCAAAAGCCAAAGGACCTGGTTATGACAATGCATGAGATTAAATAAACCTTAGAGATAAATTTTACATAATACTCCATTTTTCAGTAAAAAGCTCATGCTTCTCAGACCAACTAATCTGAATATAGACCTGTCCCCTTCGGACAAAACAGTTTAATTATATAACAGCTTATTTTTATTCTCTAAGTATCACTGCTACATTTTGTGAGCTGTCTATGATTCAAACTTAATCTGAACATTAAAAGCAGTTCAGAGAAGTAGAAAAGCAAAATAAAAACAAGTTTTTTAACTATTAATCTGACTTTAAATTCTGTATAAACAAGTATGTGTTAAAGATTTGCCATTCAAAATTAGCAATCCTGGTGGCTCACTCCTCTAATCCTAGCACTCTGGGAGGCAGAGGCAGGTGGACTGCCTGAGCTCACAGGTTGGAGACCAGCCTGAACAAGGGGGAGACCCCATCTCTAAAAATAGCTGGGCATTGTGGCAGGCACCTGTAGTCCCAGCTACTCGGGAGGCTGAGGCAAGAGAATCACTTAACCCCAAGAGTTAGAGGTTGTTGTAAACTGTGACACCATGGCACTCTACCAAGGGTGACAAAATGAGACTCTGTCTCAAAAAAAAAAACAAAAACAAAACCTAGCAATCCGTTGAAGACATCCCTTATAACATTCCCTAGAGGTTCTAACTAAGCTTTTAAGATACAACTGCCTGCCAATTGAATGAAGATAATGGTTATTCATCACTAACAAAGGATGTTACTGTAGTAGTATAAATCAAGAAAGAAAAAAAAAAAAACAGGAAGGAAAACAAAAGAAAGAAAAAAATCAACTCTCAACTGGAAATCTAACACAGTACCCTACTTTTGATTCTTCCTTTTAAGAAAACCTAAAAAATAGGCAATATTTCACAAACCCCCATTTAGAAAGAAGTTATTTGGACAAAGCAACCAAGTTATTTGGCTTCAAATGCACCAAAAAAGAAGAAACCAATGAAAAGGTCATAGACAGTTATCTTTATCAAAGAGTCAGATATTCAATGGACTGAGCTGGGCCACAGGCATCTTCCCAAGCATTTGTGGCCTTTATGGGGCCTTTATAACATTTGACATTCAGAAAGAACATAATCTTTTTCACATTTCACAAACATTTTTATAACATAGTTGACTTCCTTTTTCATATTTCACAAAGGTTCTCAGATTCATTAAATTAATGCCTGCCTTCATGAATACACAGTTCTTCCCAAAGCAACTAAGAACTATTTTATAAGTAAGCCCTTTGCAGTTTCCCTCCACATACTCCTCAGAAAATCAGAGAGAATCTCATCATCTTGTCAAAGGAGCAACTTTCTCAAATCACTTTTCTCAAAATTTATTTTCCTTAGAGAGATATTCAGCATAAACAGGTGTTACAGTCCCATAAATGGGAAAAGAGGTGTTTTCCAGAGGTTTCCCTAACTGCACGACTTCTGGGAGTCACTAACTGTGACTCTCTTATGAGGAGGGCAGTATGACCAGCATTTCCTAAATGTATGTGAATACTGAAATGTCCCCACTGACAGAGGAGTAATGTTCCATGTTATAAACGTTGAGAAAAACTGGTATGCAATAGCACATAAGGCAGCTGGCCTTCTGACCACAATCAAACAATCCCACTACCACATTAAATTGTTATCTATCAAGAGAAAATAATAACAAGTAGATCTTTCCTTATATTTATCATAATGTGCTACTCTGTATCTGAATGAATCAACACATCCCATTCCTTTCTCATGATTTAGAACTAAATAGGCCCTAAAAGAGCAATTTCTGGTAACTCCACGAGATGTTTTTCAGACACTAAGGAATTCTTACGGCCTGCCATCTCAGTAGGAATCAAAGATGGACACCGGGCACTGAAACAGACACCTCACGACACTGGTGCAACAGAGTGGTGAGTCCTCTGAAACCTCAGCTCTGATTATTTTCAGATTCATAATTTTATTTTATTTACAAGTATCTTCTCAGTTAATCTTCAACCAAGAAACTGCAGCTGTAAATACAAGTTCTAATACTGGTATCTTCTGAAATTTAAAACTAATTTCTATATGGGGAAAAAAAATCTGGAACTTTATGTGAAGTTAGAATAGTTATAGTGAAGTACTTCCATCTCTTTATTTGAAAAACACCAAACTGGGTGGCTTTAATCTGTTAATTACATTCCGTATGTAAATCATGTCACTCTTAGCTTTTATAAGCTTTTATAAGAAGCTTTTATAAGAAGAGCATCTTGATACACATAATACATTTAATGAAAAGGTTAGGATTTGCTGGTGTCTGGCAGGTTCTGATTCTTTCCCTGTATCTCACGTAAAAGCTGGGTCCGAGGCCGGCACAGTGGCTCACGCCTGTGATCCTAGCACTCTGGGAGACCAAGTCAGGTGGACTGCTTGAGCGCAGTAGTTTGAGACCAGCCTGATCAAAAGCAAGACCCTGTCTTTAAAAATAGCCAGGTGTTGTGGTGGGTGTCTATGGTCCTAGCTACTCAGGAGACGGAGGCAAGAGGATCACTTGAGCCCAAGAGTTTGAGGTTGCTGTGAGCTAGAACGTCGTCATGGCACACTACTGAGGGTGACAGAGTGAGACTCTGTTTAAATAAATAAATAAAATAAAATAAAATAAAACCTGGTTCTATTTCTCTCTAAGCAAACCTAAAAGCCACAATACAGTGAATGATCATAACATATTTTCTGGAAAACCAAACAGGTTAGATGCCTTTTACTATTATCAATGATCGGAGGGCCTGAACTTTGGAAAAAAAGGTTAATAGGAGGACTAACCTTGGTCTGAAGGCCATCAAAAATACCACTCAATCCCAGCCCAATGTAAAATTTCCTATTTCTGAGAAGCTTAAGGCTTATTGTCTCCACCACACATTCCACTCTGCACAGTCACCAGAGACTAATTTGTGGTTGAAGATTAAAAAGGACTGGATGAAAAATCCTAAGCAGATGGTAAGTGAGAGAACAAGAGCATGGGAAAACAAAGAAAGAACTCAAAATGGCACACAAGCCAGGACAGAAGACCAAGTTAAGGCAGACACAAGCAATACATCGGTAAACACCTCTGACCAAAAGTACATGTGCTTGTTAAATTGAGTTTTCCTACCAAAAACCACTATCTCCTTAACATGTAAAAAGCGTATGCATTTCCTTGTGATGCTAAGATTGTTCCCCCACCACAGACACGCTCAAACACGGATGCAGCACTGCTCACCTCCGGGTCTGTAGATGACGTCATCCTCGGTGATGTAGGACGTTATCTCACCAGTGTCTGTCCTCTCGTAACGAGATTTTTTTTTCGGTGGTTTCTTTTTGTTCTTCTTTGTGGACTCCTCAGTGGTAGCACTGTTGTTGTCATTGTCCTCGTCTTCACTGTGATCGCTCTCAGCATAATTTTTGGCTCCACCTTCCAAGGTACAGCTGCGGCGTGGCCTGGAATTCTCACTCTCTCTTGCCTTGTCTCTTTTGTCTCTCTCCCGGTCCCGATCTCGGTCCCGGTCCTTCTCTTTGTCTTTGTCTTTGTCTTTGTCAGCTGTCATGATTCGCCACGTGCCTTCTTCTGTCCTCTCACGGCTAGGCCTCCGTGAAAGGTAGACAGTAAGCCTGGGCTTCAGTCTTCTGAATTTCTCACTCAATTCCAGGGAAAATCCAACCACTCCAACAACCCCAACGTTTGAAAAATGCTAGGAGAAAAAAAGGAGACAAAAAAATTGGTTTCACTTTAAGATTTTCTCATTATTTCCTTCATAAAATAATGTCTTGCTTTAAACAAATAGCCATGCTGTATAGCTAAAAACTTCTCATAGGCCATATGAAGAAAATTAAGACAAAGTGATATAAAATTTAAATATATACTGTTAGTATGTATCTATATATATACCATATATAGAGCTAGGCCCCAGTTAGCAAATGGTTTGGGGTTTTCTACCACCCAATAATGAAAACTGCTTGACTGCATACAAGTAAACTATACTTCCAGTACACCAACTGTTTTTTCCTTTTTGAGGACAAAGTAAAACATACCCTAGTGGACAACATATAGTGGATATTATACAAAAGGAACTTTGTAACTCACAATATTAGAGGGGAAAGAACCCATAGTAAAAATCATTTCCAACACCCAGAATAGTAACAACTTGTACACCTGTGCAGTGTCTCAAGATACACTACAGCACAGAGCATTATATTCTAAAGACTCTTCCTAACAACTCCACAAATTCCCAGTGCCCCTTTCAAGAATAAATATAAGATTTGACTCATAGGAAAGTGAGAGCCTCAAAGCAAGCTTCTCTCACCATCAATTGAGTTTTACAGATCTTCTCAGTCTACCACTCTAGTTAAGTTTCTCTAAGATATATCATCTCTGCCTTATACAGAGCAGCTCCTAGAAACAAACTTCTATCTTTAGAGATTAGGTAGAATTTATTATATTCTTCCAAATTTCCACCACAAATAGCTTCCTTAATAAACTCCTTTAAAACAAAACCCAACAAGAAAAATCTGGGTTTTTTTTTAAGAGTTTTCAATGAGAAGAATGAATCCCAAACTCCAGCCCAAGAGAGTTCTTCTAAAAATTTTATAGCAAGGGGAAAAAAACTTCTTCACAAGTCAGTTTTGGAACAGACCTAATAATCAATCACCGATCTTTTCTGGGTTTTATCATCTTCCCCAACATCTTATCTCACTTGTTTAATCATCTTTACTAAATACTTTCAGGTGTTCAGAAATAAAAATACAATGAGAGAAAAAAAACCTCATAGTCCTTTCCCTTGATGCTCAAATGCAACAAAAAGAGGCAAGTGATGATTCTAAGAACCATCTGTTTCTCATGCCGCCAGGCCCAGACAGGAAACAGCACATGCAAACAAACTGAAAACTGGTCCTCTTAAGTGGAGACAACAAACAAATCAGTTTGCAGTTACATGCCTCACATGCTGAGAAAATTCTCTTTGGTCATGCCAAAACCATAACAACTATCATATGTATTCTCTCCAAAACTCTTAGGTCAAATCTGGAAGAAAAGACTTCTCTGTAAGCATGTCAAATATCCTTAGACTTTCAGAAAAATAAACAATGTTAACTGCAACCTTTGAGAGACAGACACTGGTGGAACGATGCTGCTGACCCTCTATAAGCAAGTCTCAGTCTGAAGGCACGACCCCAACCCAGGCGTCCTCAAACTACAGCCCATGGGCCACATGGGCCACATGCGGCCAGCCGAGGACATTTACCTGGCCCACCAGCTGTTTTTGCCGCTGCTGCCTGTCCTGCTTAGCAGCCGACTCATCCCGGGGCCCACAGTCCAGCCCTCCAGCAGTCTGAGGGACAGTGAACTGGCCCCCTGTTTAAAAAGTTTGAGGACCCTTGAGTCCTAGACGATTCCCTTCTTCATAAGAAACAGGCTTTTGGATAGAACACTGTCTGAACGTATTGAAAGAAAAGGAAAACTTATTCTAGTGCTCACAAAAGTTTTCCCTAAGTGAATCATCTGCTAAACAGATAGTAATAAATTCCCAAGTCTTTGTAGGCACTAGTGCCAGCAACTGAAAATACACACGAGAGATATTACTTTCTCCATTAGTCTTAAGTTTAGAGCATGAACAAGCCAATTGTGAAAGAAAGAAAACCATCAGCTAACACGGTTGTTAAAACATTTCCTCTTTGACACTGAAAACTTAGCAAGGTCTGCTGGGAGTCCCAAAAGAAGATTAGGCTGAAAAGCTCCTCCTCTCAGTTGTAGTTTCAGACAGAAACATCTCCAATAAGTTTAAGGAAAAAAATCATTCTCCCTAGGGTTAACAAGGCAACTGTTCCAGAAAACTACATTAAGAATTTTATTTCACCACTCAAAGATAAAAAAATAATAATAAATCCAAATTGTATGTTCAACACCACTCACTACAAAATCATACGCAGTTTCTATTTACAAAGAAAATAATTGTCTCTGCCAAGAGTGAACAAGAAAAATTCAAAAACAATACAGACTATGTCTACAAAATGAAATCCAGTATGCTTATTTATATATAAAAATCAATGCTCTTATTATCTGAAAGTTGGCTCTCTCTATATATAAGGTCTATATATTAAGTATGCATTAATATATTAACAGTATAATATATTATGCATTAATATATTAACAGTATGATTATTATATCATTTATATATTAACAAAATGTTATAACATATTTATATACTAATAATACATATTTATATAGCCAACTTTCAGAACACTGAAGACCACTGATAAGGCAAAAGCCAATCCAATTATCATTTACATTTGGTCCTAAAGTATAGCTCAGTGAGGACATATATTTTTGCCTCTCATTGAACATATTAATCAAAATTTTTCTAAGCCTCCACATACAGCGACCAACATACACCAATAATGTGACATATGACCAGGCACAATGGTTCACACCTGTAATCCAGCACTTTGAGAGGCCAAGGCAGCTGGATGGACATGGGTGGTAGCAGCAGAGAAGGGGAGAAGCAAATTTTCTGAGTATGTTTAAGTTCAGAGTCAAATAAGAATTACTACTAAACTGTGAGGTGAGGCAGGAGAGAAAGTCAAGAACAACCCCAAGGACTCTGGCTGAGCAGCTGGACGGCAGGACACATTTTTGGAGGAGAGACCAGGAGCTGAGGTATAAACACGTCAAGTTTAAGAAGGCTATAAAAACCACAGAAAGATTCTAAATAGGCAGAGGTCCAGGCTAGAGATAGAAATTTAGTTTTTAATAGGTTTTTAGGAGGGCGGCACCTGTGGCTCAAAGGAGTAGGTCACCGGCCCCATATGCCGGAGGTGGCAGGTTCAAGTCTAGCCCTGGCAAAAACTGCAAAAAAAAAAAAAAAAAAAAAAGGTTTTTAAAGCTATGAGACTGAGTGAGATCACCAAGGAAGTGAACACAAATAAATTTTTGATGAAAATTTTAAAAACATTACTCATGCTTGAGTAGAGAGAGAGTATTCAAAATGGACTTGCTAATTATACATTTCCAAAAGCAATACTCATAAGAAAATACTTTTATAAAATTATATACTTCTCACTATTTTTCTGATTATAAAATAGTACTTCATTATTTTATTTTAACTGATAAAATGTAAACACAGTTGACTTAGTTTTGTTCTAATCTAGCCAGGATCAAGGCTTTCACAGCAGGGTCAGTGACACAGGACCACCTTCTTTCCCTCAGGTCACCTCAGCCTCCACACACATCCTTTACCTCTCAGAATGAAGCCCTTAACCACCCCCACACCTCTCACCACTCTCACAGCCTAGTCAGATGAACCACTAACATTTCCATCATGCTTAGCATGCAGACCACATGTAAGAAAACCCCACTTCCTGTCACTACTGAATCTGTCCCAGGAGGTCATCCTCAGGACAGAACAAGGAATACAGGACAGAGAAGCCACAGGCTGCCTTGCGCAACTCTCTCTACCTGTGAGTCACACTCTCGTCACTATTAAAATGGACAGTACCTAGCTACTTCACAGTGCTGCTGGCGAGTTAAGTATACCAGATCATAAAGTGCTTTAAAAATACAAACTATGAAGAAGGTATTTCAGTCATAATTTATTGACTCCAAGGGTAGATCATAGCCAATAGAGTACTGTGTTTTGCAACATAGGTAGCCAAAGCATCCCTATCCTGGAGAAACGTACCTCTTTGGCTGGGGTAGAGAGAGTGTAAAATGTATCCACCTGCATGATTAAGAAACACAGCATGTCCTCAAAGAGTTAGAAGTGGGCTTTCCATTTAACTCTGCACTCCCATTACTAGGTATCTACCCAGAAGAAAAAAAATCACTTTACCATAAGGACATCTGCACTCGAATGTTTACAGCAGCTCAATTCACAATGGCAAAGGTGTGGAAAGAACCCAAGTGCCCATCAGCCCATGAATGGATCAACTGTGGTATACATATATCATGGAATACTATTCAGCCATAAAAAAGACAGAAACTTTGTATCTCCTATATTTACCTGG
>NW_003852462.1:5809852-5814781 GCF_000181295.1 Otolemur garnettii
GCCTTAGCTACTTGAGCTATAGGCACCACCCCAATGTACTTAATATTAAAATGAAACTAGTAGATGAGGCCAGGCACATCTCTGTTCATGCCTATAACCATCCTAGCACTCTGGGAGGCTGAGTCAGGGGCTTTGAGACCAGCCTGAGCAAGATCTCATCTCTGAAAAACTGCTGGGCATTGTGCCAGGCACCTGTAGTCCCGCTACTCCAGAAGCTGAGGCAAGAGATCACTTGAGCCCACGAGTTTGAGGCTGCTGTGAGTTAAGACCCCATGACATTCTACTGAGAACGACAAAGTGAAACTGTTGAGCCCCATAAATGTTTTTCTCCTGTGTGGGTAGCTGTTCATCTACTAGTTTTCCTTTCTTTTTCTCTCTTTCTCTCCTCCCCACCCCATTCTCTAGCACAATGTGGGAGTATAGGGCACACCTCGATGGAAACAATGTAACCTAATCATATGTACCCTATGTGAATCTAAAATAAAAAATAAATCATGTAGAACTAACTACAAATAAAGTAAAAATGCAAAATTATCTCCTCTTGGATCATGTACAACTTATCCCTAAAAACTCAGCGCTCCCTCCTAAGTTCTCCATCTCTGAGTTCTAAGCATTTCAGTTGCTCAAAACCAGACTCTTTGTAGGACACCTAACTCACAACCAAATGTAGTGAGTCAGGTCCAATTAATTCTTCCTCACTCAACCATAGCAAGTAATCTATATTTGTTCAAATGTCCAAACCCACACCAGGCATTTTCCTCAGCTCTTACACTCTACCAAATACATCTTGAATATCTGGAATTTATCCATTGCTTCAAATGAATCTTAACCTGTAGGCTTCAAAGCCATCATCACCACTCATGCAGATTAACACAATTGCTTTCTAATAGGTCTTTGTGATTACAAAATTTTATTTATGCCTTCCTTCTAATCTGTCCTCCAATGCAGCCAGCATACATGTATTTGACACACCACTCTTTTAAGTTATTGAAGTATAATTTACACACCATACAAATCGCCATTTAAAGTATATACAATTCAATGTCCATTGCTCCTTTTCAAAAATTAGACTTTCATGTCCTGGCTGCCCATTCACCTCACCTCTCTCCTACAGCCTCAAGACCCTCCTCAGTGCCTGGAACCCATCTGCTGGAACCCTTCTCCATCCCTCGACCACCCACCTTCTCTTTACCCTCAGGATCTCCCCATTTCTGCTTTCTACCACCAGGACGCCTCCCAGACTTACCCAGAGTCTGGTCTCTCATTTTACCCCACCCTGCCTAGACAGTGGCTCTTACCAATCCCACTACGTTAAGTTGGATCATTTCACTAACTGCAAGATCCAAGAGGACAAGGACCATGTCTGTCACACCACAGTCCCTAAAACAACTCACTAAAGCCATTTCCACTTTACAGCAAATCCACCACTGAGCAGCAGCAGACAGGGCTGACCATGTACCTTCCTTCCGGAAAAGTCTCTTTTCCTTTCCCTTCCCCAGCTCAGTGCTTCCTGGGCCGTTTAACTGCTCCTCCACCCATTGTCAGTGTACTATCTGGGCTCTCTTTCTTCAACCTCTGCTTTCCACTTGGTCAATCTCCCATTTGTCCATCATTTCTCTTTTCTTTTTAACTTTATTTAAATTAATATGAGGATACAATACTTAAGTTACATGGTTCTCACTTCCAGGGTAAAGTTCTATTTGTAGAAGAGCCTCTCACCCAGGCAAGGGGTGTACTATACACCCTCACAATGTGCACCTTAGATGAGTCCCGCCTCCTGCCCTCCCGCCTCCTGCCATACATCTTCCCCCCTCCCACTTCCCTCTACCCCTGAACTGGGCTATAATAGTGTTTTGTTGTTCTTGGGAAGATGTAACTGTTTATATACTGATTTCATATTAGTATGTAGTATATTGGATATTTATCTTTCCATTCTTGCGATACTTTATCAAGAAGAATGTATTTAAACTCATCCAGGTAAAGACTCCACCCTTCTTAATGGCTGCCTAATATACCACGGTTTGTTATCCATTCATGGGTTGATGGGCACTTAGGCTGCTTCCACGACTTGGCAATATGAATTGAGCTGTCTGTCATTTCTCATAGGTACCACTGTACACAAAAGGGATCCCCAAATGTACTTGTCTACCACACTTTCCTACTGCCCAGCTGCATGTGGAAACTGTCCACTAAGGTCTCATCTTGGATATCTTGAAGATGTCTCGACATATCCAAACCAAAGGCTCACTCTGCCCCAGATCAGCCCATTTCCCGAAGGTTTCTCCATACCAGAGCCCAGCTCATTCTTCACACAAGCTGGTATTCCTAGTTCCTCCTCTCTGTAATCACAGTATCTTATTACCAACAAATCTCGTCATTGTTACCTACTTCCTAACACCTCCAACACCCATCACAGTCTCAGTTCAAGCCACTCGTATACAGGTTTCCTGGGTCACTTCAATCAAGTTTTGATCAGTCTCTTGGAATTCTCTCCTCTGAACCCCTGCAGTTCTTTTTCTACATTGCAGCCAGGATGAGCTTTTCAGGAGGGTAATGGCATTATGTCAATCCCCACTTTTATAATACTTCACAGAATTCTCACTTCTTAGCATCTCTCACTTCTTAGCAACTCTTAGCATCACCTAAAGGCGTCCACCTTTGTGTCCAGCTTCCTCTCACACTCTCTCATGCTCTGCACAGCCACCTTCCCTTTCTCTCAGCTCCCTGGGCACAGGGCTCTCCTCCTACCCAGATCCTCAGACAGTCTTTCTTCTGTCTGCGATGCTCTCTTCCAGGCCCAGGCACCATGTCATAGCAATGTCCTAAAGACAGCCTTTCTCATCCAAATGACAAGGCAAAATCCCCTTCCCTGCACCTTCCACAGCTGTAATTAGGCACGAGTCTGTCACGTGTTTATCTCCTCCCTCCACTGCCAAGCTACAAGTTCCATGATGGTCTGACCCGCAACTGTTTTTGCGCTCTGTTGTATTCCCAGTTCCTAATTCACTGCCTCACACATAAAAATAAGTAATAAATTATTTATTCTTCCTTTCCTCCCTGTCACACATAAACTGGACCAATAAAGAGGACATCATAATGAGACTTTTATTTGGTAATGAAATATTTCATGAATAAATAACTGAAGAAGTACTTGAGCTGGTTCACAAACCATGGACAGAATCAGAAGAAGCAAAAAGAAAGAGAAAAACATTCAAGTGGAAAGAACTTCACTTAGAAGAATGTTCAATTAAATAACTGTCCTTGACAGCGGCCACAGGGGTTGGAAACAGTAATTTATCATCCAGGCTGGGACACATGAAAGAGTGAAAAGAGACACAATAATTATTAAAGGAAAAGATGTAAGCCAGGCATATGATCATCCTATCACCCTCTTCAGTAGGTACTGTCACTGTTTACATTTTATCAGCACAAAAGTAAGCACAGAGAGGCTGAGCAAGTTGATCAAAATTACACAGCTAGGTACAATATGAACCCAACCAACCACAAAAGTAACTCCAGAGCCTATATCCTTAACCACAAGGCTACCCTGTCTTAAATCATGTGGGCTTAACACCCAAGGTATCTGATACAGTGGGCTAAGCAAACAGGGCACCATTATAGGCTACTGAGATGAAAACAGCATCTGGGGCACATTCATCTGACCTGTCAGTAGAAGATATTTTCCCCATCGAGTGTTGTTAGTGTAAGCAAACAAGCCTGCTTTCAGTCCATGTCTCTGAAAGCCTAAATAAGGAACCAAAGCACCTCAAGTACTTCTGCCTTCCCATTTCTACATTCATTGTGCCTTAAAGGCTTTAGCATCCTCCTTCAGGAACAAAATGAGACGGTCCAGTGTGGAAGGCCTAAGCGAGCAACCCACCTGCTGTGCCGGCCTCTGGGAGAAGCAGCCGCAGCCGCAGCAACAGAAAACCAAGGAGGCGCCTATAGCTGGGCCGTTTGGTTTCAACGGGAAACCAATTTTCTCTTCCTGTTCCCTTTCATATTAACATGCCTGGGAAAGAACATGTAAAGACCTTTGCTCTGGAAAGGGAAATGTCACTCCAATACCTGTAGTCTGCACAAGGCATTCTCATAAACTGCGACCTGCTAAGGAGAAGACCTCAAGACAGGCCAGAGAAGAGCTGATGAAGCTGCAAGGTAGCGATGAGGTATGAAGTCAGCAGATCCATAAACTCAGGCCAGAATAAAACTTTTATGTGGAACTAATGTGGGATTGAGAGCTTTTCCATGTTGTAAAGTTTCCACTTGATCAGATCAAACCGTACAAGGAAACAGCTACATGTACTCCTGCACAATTCTTTACGTCTGGGGTTACTGAATATTTAAACTCAATCAATCCTGCTAAGAGTTTATAGACTCATTCTCTAAACATATGGCTCATAGAAGAAAGCTAAATAACTGCAATGGGATGCCCGGGTCAAATGGAGAGAGCATCAAAGCAGGAGTGAACCTTTTACTCAAGTGGGTTTAATGCTGAGAGTAGCACTTCCTCATCTCCTTGAGAGGCTCTGAAGAAACTAAGAGAACAAAGACTGGTAGACTCGGACAAATAAGACATTTTATTTCTTCTAAAAAGATATAATAACAAAACACAGGATCACTGCAGAGGATGGGGAAAGTACACAAAAGGGAAAAAGCTTTAGGTTACGATTAACAACCCAATTAAAACTGAGTAAGAAACAACATATACTCTTAATTATTTGAATCAGGAATTCCCAAAGATAAGGGGTTCCATCAGGTATTCAGTAAAAACTAAAAATCCTGCCTTTCTTTAAAAAAATCATTCATATGGCTCGGCGCCTGTGGCTCAAGCAGCTAAGGTGCCAGTCACATACACCTAAGGTGGCGGGTTCGAATCCCCAGCCCAGGCCCGCCAAACAACAATGACGGCTGCAACCAAAAAATGGC
>NW_003852462.1:5814928-5827620 GCF_000181295.1 Otolemur garnettii
AAAAAAAAAAAAAAATCATTCATATAAGCAATTGCTTTTATATCCTTTTAAAGGTGAAGTTTTGCCACTCACATAAAGACTGTTTTACCTTGTACACTGCTTACAATTGGGTCTCTTCCACTCAATGAGTTAAGGAAAATTTACTACTCTCTAAACAAGGGCTTCTCAACTGCAGTACAATTAACATTTGGGACCAGATAATTTTTTGTTGTGGGGCGCTGTTCTGCACATTATAGGATTAATTAGCAGCATTCCTGGCCTCTACCCATGCAAATTCTAACAGCACTACCCAATGTCCCAAAGAGAAATATAAAACGTATCTCCAAATATTGCCACATATGCCCTGGGGAGCAAATTTGCCCACAGTTGAGAACCACTGTTTTAAACAAGCCATCTGTTTATTGCGGAGATTTCAAAGGGTTAAGCATCTGTGTTGGTTCATTCAAAATTATGCTTGACTAATATGGAATCCATAAAACTAACACCATTACAAAAACTATAATGTGCCATGTTCTTTGTTCTCTGAAATAAACTAGACTACTTCAAAGCATTGCCTGAAACAGTAATTCCACAGATGTTTGAAGCTGAATTAGGAAAACAGAAGCAAATATCTTGAAAATCTCAGTGTTTACTGGTAACCCCAGAAGGCTGTCAGGAGCACCCTCTGGTCACAGGGCCAAGTGGAAGTTTCTCTTGCCACACAACTGAAGAGAAAACCTGGTGTCCACAAATGCCTAGGGCAGGAGAAACCAAATGCCTGTGAAACCAAATCCCTGATCTAAAAGGGGGGGAAATCCCTAAATTCATCTTCCCAAAGCATGGCTGTAAAGGTAAACCAAGAAAGGAAAGGATAAATGTAAAAAGGAGGCAGATGGATAAATAAAATGTGGTACATTCATATAATAGAATATCATTTAGCAATTCAAAAAAAATGAAGTACTGACATGTATTACAACATGGGGGAACCTTGAAAATATTATGCTAAATGAAAAGAGCCAGTCACAAAGAACTACATATTACACGGTTACATTTGTCTAGAAATGGCAGATCCAAAGGGAAGAAAAGCAGATTAGATCGGGGCTGTCTAGGGCTCAGGGAGAGATAAATGAGGAGGGAGTGCGTGGTTGGGGGCTTTCTGTGGGGGCTGATGAAAACGTCCTAAAACTGACTGTGGTAAAGTTTGCTACTATCTGTGAGTACACTAACAGCAATTAAAGTGTACACTTTAAGTAGGTAAATTATATGATACACAAATTATATCTCAATAAAGCTATTTAAAAAAAAAAAAAAACTACAGGCCAGGCACAGTGGCTCACACCTATAATCCTAGCCCTCTGGGAGGCCGAAGTGGGTGGATTCCTGAGCTCATGAGTTCAAGACCAGCCTGAGTCAGAGCAAGACCTTGCATCTAAAACTAGGTGGGCATTGTGGCGGGCACCCGCAGTCCCAGCTACTTGGGAGGCTGAGGCATGAGAATCACTTGAGCCCAGGAGTTTGAGGTTGCCGTGAGCTATGATGGATAGCACTCTACTAAGGGTGGCAAAGTGAGACTCTGTCTTTAAAAAAAAAAAAACCCACAAACATACAAACCCAGGCAGCAACATTACCAACTAACAAGAAAAGGCCCAGGCTTCATTCACTACAGCCAAATAAAAACACATCTGGCTATAAAATACACAAAAATGAGCTTTACCTCTGCAATTGAGAAATACCCTTTAAAGCTGTGAAAATGTACTTAATTAAATAAGTAGACAGAGTATTACTTTGTGTAATGCTGAGAATAAAAGAGGACTTTCTTTACACCACAGTAATCTTTAACATACAGGAATTCTTGGTCACACGCACTACTTCTATACGTAACATGTTCAAAAGCAGGTAAGTTGGACAGGGTTTCTTTCAGTTTGCAGAGCTCCAAGATTCAAAGCAATCTGCAACCACAGCACATAAGCGCTCAGCATGTTATGAAGGGAAATGACAGGGTGAATTTTATACTTAACTTAATACAATTACACTTCACACATATAGGAAAAATCAAAAGCATTCAAAATGCACTTCTAATCCATGGGTACAAATTATTTCAAGGGACAAATGGAACCATAACTCACCACAGCAATCCTTCTAAACACTTAGAATCTCTAAATTCTAGACTAAAAAAGCAAAACAGGTCCAACTAAAAGTCTTATCCAAAACTTGATTTGCTGTTTTCTATGTGTGACCACTTTAACTAGATGTGATTGATTCTCTCTAGGTTGACCAAATGTATTCACCCTGCTATCTCTGTCAAGTAATGTCATTCAAAGAGAAAAGCAGAGAGTCACTAAAACTAGTCAATCCTAGATGCCAGCAACTAGTGAATGACCAGTGAGGACAGAGGTGAGGAAAGTCCCAAAACCTGGACACAACACTTAAATATTGTAGTTATAACACTGATCACCAAATAAACATCCATCTCCAGAGCAGATTCTCTGTCAATTCCTTCCAGAGTTCATACTGTGTATTGAGCTATGACCAGAACACATGCAGCCTTTAGTACGTTGGGAAGGAGGCGCCAGACAGCAAACAAATACTACACACACAGTGCATCAGAAGGCAGTAAGCACTAAGAGAAAAGCACAGCTGGGTAAAGGGCATGGAGGGTCATTAATTTATTAAAGGTAATCACTGACCTAAAGGAAGCAAGGTACGAGTTATGTGGTCATATGGGGGAAAGCATTCTAAGCAAAGAGTAAAGCAACCACAAAGCTGCCTGAGGCAGAAGCGCACCAGGCATGTCTAAGCAGTAACAAAAAGTCCCATGACTGAAGCAGTCAGGGCCAAGAAGAAAAGTCAGGGGTAGACGGGTAATTGGGCAGCATTTATTCAAGTAAGAGAAAAGTCAGGGCAGAGTTTTGCACAGAGAAGGAATAGACTCTCTCTAGCTCCTATAGGTTTAAGAAACTATTAACTTGCCACTGTTGTAGAAGCAGTGAAGGTCAGACTCTTCACATTCTACAGAGAGCCAGCAGAATCTGCTGACAGACTGGATGTGGTAAGGAGACAAAGATGAAAGTCAAGGAAGACACCACGGTTTGAGCATGAGCAACTAAAAGAGCTGCCATTTACTGCTATGGGGAAGAAAGGGGAAAGTGGGGGTGTGTTTGAATGTATTCAGACCCTACCAGACATCCAAACTGCAATGCACGCATGGGCCCAGTGGTCAGAAAGCGCCAAGCTAGACAGGAATCTAGAAGGCCTCAGCACACAAGCAGTAGCAGTAACCACAGGGCTGGGTGGTATTAAAACCAACTACAGAGTTGCAATATTCGAGATGACAAAAGAATACTTTGAACCAAATAGGATATTATGGACAGGCCAAGTAAGTTTGTGATTGCTGGTGAAGCTACAGTGATAAGATGACGGAAAGACAGTAAGAGGAACGTGCTCTGAAAAACCTGAGCTGAAAACAATATACTGTTTTATTCACAGAGAAGCTCTCTACATATATAACAGTTGCCCGCGGACAAATTCCATATTGATGTTACCAAACGCTGTATTTAATAAAATCCAGGCTGCCGCAGTCCTTCCCAGCTGGTTTCCACTCCAGAAAGACACACAGGATGGGAACATCTCCCCCTACTGTCCCACAAGGAAATATCTCTGCTGTCTCACAGGGAAGTACGCGTCTCTGCTGTCGAAATAAAAACTGCCACAGGCCTTCCTGTGCTAATGAATTAAGAAGGGAAAATACTGAAAGAGTATAACCTTGCAAATTAATTAAAAGGTTATTGAATTTTTTAAAAAAGCATTCTTAAACTAACGTTTTTTGAGGGTCTAAATTAAAAATTTTAAGGTCTATATAAAAACAGAAGAACAAAACATGTAGGGACTAAGTATATGAATTGAAAATAAAAGTTCAACTCCAGAAATAATGAGACTGAATAGGTTCACTAGTGGTGTTTAGTTGGTGTCACAATTTGAATCTAAAAATAATTAAGCCAAATAAAGCAACATTTATATATGCTTTAGGAAAGCATATTGGTTTTTTTGTTTGTTTTGTTTTGCAGTTTTGGGCCAAGGCTGGGTTTGAACCCACCCCCTCTAGCATATGGGGCCAGCGCCCTGCTCCTTTGAGCCACAGGCACCGCCTGAAAGCATACTGTTTTTAAATACTCAATATAAAAAGGTTTAGGCTGGGCACAATGGCTCATGCCTGTAATCCTTGCACTCTGGGAGGCCAAGGTGGGTGAACTGCCTGAACTCAGGAGTTCAAGACCAGCCTGAGCAAGAGTGAAATCCCATCTCTACTAAAAATGGAAAGACTAGCCAGGTGTTGTGACAGGTGCTTGTCCCAGCTACTTGGGAGGCGTAGGCAAGAGGATTGCTTAAGCTTAGGAGTTTGAGGCTGCTGTGAGCTAGGTGGAGGCCATGTCTCTATAGCCCAAGTGACAAAACTTCTGAGGAAAAGGAAAGAGGGAAAAGAGGGGAAGGGAGGGAAAGAGGAAGCAAGCACAGACATAAAGAGCACAACCTAAAGTTCTCCTGAAGATATCATTAATAACCTCTCTGATTAGTCAGCCTCTGTCCTATTTGGCATCTGGCCCCAGTATGTTAACCCCACTATAACTTCAGGCTCCTTTCAACATAAAAATAATTTGCAAGAATATGCCAGCACCCTTGTACCAGGTGTTTACAACAAAAAAATTTTAATGCCAGTTGTTCAGAGTCAAATACTAATTCTATCTGCCAAAAAAAACTTTGAAATATATAATCAGCCATAATTAGACCTGGAGGGCAGAATGACCACAATCAAATAAATGGAGGAAAGAATGATTTTCATTTTTCTGATAAAGGGGAAACAGTCACACATTCAGGAATAAAATAGTCGTTATCTTAATAAAGGGATTGAATTTATTACAATAACCTTCAGAGGATGATACAATGTCCCACCTCACAGATAATCTACCCCGGTCCTGTTCAGCACGTACCATGTACAGTATTCTCTAATAAAAACTCCTTTACCCCCCCCAACCAGGCCCATCCGGGACTAAGAAAGAGAACATCAAGTCTGCCTCAGGGGTTTCCAACGTGAACATGACTCCTCTCTAAAGTAAGCATCTGTCAAGATCTTAGAAAGAAAGTCACTGTTGAGAAAACCATTAATTTGTGAAACAAACAATGGTATCCAAAAGTGCCAAATTAAGAAAAACCAAGTATCCTGTCTTTTTTAAGAATGGGGTAAGACAGTTTAATGCTATAAATATTTTTATATCAAAACACACCCTAATTAAATCTTTAGCAAATTTTAAATACAGGCTTTTATTAAATATGTACAAAATTGCAGCTTTTTCCATTGATCAATAGCCTATGAGAGGCCTCATCTTTACACTTATAAATTATTCACTAGACTGAAAGGGAATCTTTTACTTTATGGACCTGAACAACCTGAACATTAACTTTAGAAGGAAAGTAAGACAGACTTCTTTTTCGGGGTGTTTAAAAGAAGAGACACCTGTGTCTTCAGAGCTTTGCCAACTAAGTTTTTAAATATGAAAGCAATTGAAAAGGATCATACTTATGAACAGCAATCATAATAACACTGAGCAGGAACAAAGGAGGCAGAGACTGCAGTCCTCCCCAAGCAAGCCCATCTTCTAACCAGACTTGTACTGGTCATGTGTTGACAGGCTTAATCAATAGCATACAGCCGTTCTTTTCTAAGCCTTCATCTCATTGTGTAAGATAAAAAGTAAAGCAACTGCCAGATTAAATAAGGTCTATATTCCAATTGTTCAAAGTCAAGTTCCCTGGACAAATTTCCTCAATGGTTCTCCTTGGAAAAATTAAATCTACATGGAAAATATTCATTCCATACTCCAGAACCATAAAAATATCAAAACCTCAGGTTACCAACAAACGTAACCTAAAAAGCTGAAACGTGAATGAAGCACAGGGTTACAACAGCATTCCCCAAAGAAATCCTCTTCCTTACTTCAGCAAACACAGGAATCTCCTCTCAAAAGCTTTTAATAAAAAAACTGCCACTTCTGATTAAAGTTAATTTGATCCAATTCGTGGGACCTGGGGAAATGCACACAGATCCCTTTCTTTACTCTCCTCCCTACTTTACCTTTCAAATTCCAAACTGACTAACAATATAACTAACTACCTAGAGACTTGCGCCATTTTCAGCAGCTGGTAATTTACAATATTATTTTAATCAGTGGGATGTGTTACTTTTTCCCTAAGGTCTGTCACTTTTCATATCTTTTAAATAAACAAATGACATGATAGAGAACAGGAAGCACTTTTATAATATTACATAATTTTAGAATTGTGCAGAAAACGCTAATAGTAAATAGCAGCCCATCAAACCAATAAAAACCCCAGAGAAGTGCCCAGTAAAGATTTTTAGGCACCCTGTGCTCACTTCTGCACATATACTAAAATTGGAACAATACAGAGAAGATTAGCATGGCCCCTGCATATGCCATTCTTTGCATTGCAAGAATGACATGCAAACTCATGAAGCATTCCATAATTTTTTAAAGTATCCAATGCACTCAATACTAATATGAAACCAATATGTAAACAACTACAGGCACATGTGAAGAAAAACACAAGTATAGTCTAGCAAGGAGGATGGGAGAGGAGGGAGAAGAGGCACGGGATCAGAGAAGAGGGAGAGAAGGAAGAGGGGATCAGAAAAGAGGGAGAGGAGGAAGAGGAGGGAGGGAGGAGGGAGAAGAGAAAGGGAAGGGAGAAGAGGAAGAGGAGGATTAGGAGAAAGAGGAAGAGGGGAAGGAGGAAGGGGGGGAGAGAGGGTAACTGGTAGGATCTCCCTAATTGCACAATTAGAGAGAGTGTTCAGCACATCCCAGGGTGAAGGGCTCAACTAGAACTTGAACTTTACCCTAGAAATGAAAACAATGTAACCTAACCAACTGTACCCTCATATTAATCTAAAAAAATAAATTAAGTTTTAAAAGATGATTTTTAGAGAGCCTCCATTGCCAGATCCACACCTAAGCTAATCCTGGTTTCCACCCGGGTCAGAAACTGTATGTCAGGTGCATGTTTGTTCCTGACACTACTAACCTTTTCTAGAAGGGTTTTAAGCTTGGCAATCAACCAGTTAGGAATCAAAGACAGAAATGACAGTGATGTCAGGACTCTAGCTTCAGCAACAGGGGTAGGCAGGATAAAGAGTGATGCATGGTAACTGCATGAGAGAGAAGGGTATGCAGAAGTCTGGGAGGCTGACTGGTGAATTAAAAAGAGATTTAAATTTTGAAAAGTATTGGTGACTGGGCATGGTGGCTTATGCAGCACTCTGGAAGACTAAGGCAGAAGGACTGGATATTGGAATATTTGTATTATACTTACAGGTTGGACATTTCAAATCTGAAAATCAGAAATCCAAAATCTGAAACGCTCCTTCCAATAAGCATTTCCTTTAGGTATCATGTTGGCAATCAAAAAGTTTCAGATTTTTGGAGCATTTCAGATTTCTTGTTTTCAGATTTGGGATGTTCAACTTTTCCCCCTAAAGTTCACATCTTCTACTGTCATATAAGGGTTTAAGAAGTTGGTAGGGGCTCAGCGTCTGTGGCTCAAGCGGCTAAGACGCCAGCCACATACACCTAAGGTGGCGGGTTCGAATCCCCAGCCTGGGCCCACCAAACAACAATGATGGCTGCAACCAAAAAATGGCCGGGCGTTGTGGCGGGCACCTGTAGTCCCAGCTACTTGGGAGGCTGAGGCAGGAGACTTGCTTGAGCCCAGGAGTTGGAGGTTGCTGTGAGCTGTGATACCATGGCACACTACCCAGGGGGATAGCTTGAGGCTCCGTCTCAAAAAAAAAAAAAAAAAAAAAGTCGGTAGGACCCGTGTGTGCGCCTAAACTCAGCTGGTCTACCCGAGACCCCCTGAGCACCAACCCTAGTGCTCTACACAGCCCCCTTCATGCTCCAACATGATGAAAGAAACTATCATTAACCAAGAGAAACTTGGCAAACTGCAGGCACAAGTGCGCATTGGCAGGAAAGGAACTGCTGGCAGAAAGAAGAAGGTAGTTCACAGAATAGCTACAGCAGATGATAAAAAACTTCATTTCTCCTGAAAGCAGTTAGTGGTAAACAGTATCTCTGGTATTGAAGAGGTGACTATGTTTACAAACCAAGGAACAGTGACCCACTTTAACAATCCTGCAGTCTAGGCATCTCTGACAGCAAACACTTTCACCATTATAGGCCATGCTGAGACCAAGCAGCTGACAGAAATGCTACCCAGCATCTTAAACCAGCTCGGTGCAGACAGTCTGACTAGCTTGGGGAGGCAGACTGAAGCTCTGCCTGAACAATCTGTGGATGGAAAAGCACCACTTGCTACTGGAGAGGATGATGATGATGAAGTTCCAGATCCTGTGGAGAATTTTGATGAGGCTTCCAAGAATGAGGCAGATTGAATTCAGTCAACTTCTGAAGATGAAAACTTGAAGAAGTTACTGGGAGCTGCTATTTTATATTATGACTGCTTTTTAAAATTGTTTTTGTTTATGGATCTAATGAAATCTAGATCTCTAATATTTTTAAGCCCATGCCCCTTGGACATTGCAGCTCTTTTCAGTTTTTGCTTATACATAATTCATTCTTTGCAGCAAATTAAGCTGAAGAAGCCTGGGAATAAAGTTTGAAAGAAAGGTCAAAAAATTCTTCACCTAGTTAAAAAAAAGAAAAAAGTAGTCTGTAGGTAAGAAAACTGTTCCAGTTTGTTATCAACAAATTAAACACTCATAGCAGATTTCCCAGTGTTGTTCATCTCTACATTACAAAATTTATATAAACGATAAAGACCAACTCTCATTTCTTCCTATGAACAGAATGTAAGCCATGCACAAGAATAACCAATCTTACAATTTAACTGCACTTAACTAACCTTAGGAGTTCTTGGTGGGAATCTGATTCTCCCATACACCTGGCATATAAGCTTATGTCTTAACCATTGATTGGGTTTTAGAAAAGGAACGTAAAATATCCAGCTGGCCCTTTTTCCCATGTTAAAGACTCACCTCCTGCTGGACACAGTGGTCCTTGCTACTAAGGAGGCTGAAGCAAGCCAATCACCTGAGTCTAGTTCTGTGCTGCAGTGTGCTAAGCCCACCAGATGTCCACTCGCACTCTGGCGTCAATATGATGACCTCCCAGGAGCAGGGGGAGCAGGGGACACCACTAAGGAGGAGTGGGGTAAACTGGCCCAAGATAGAAATGGTGCAGCTCTGAGACTCACCTCCAATGAAGAACCATATATAAAAAGAATGATTCTCTTCACAAAACACTCTTAAATGTTTGTGAAGGATGCTGAAGGACTAAATAAACCAAGTCATGTATTTCTTACTTAAAAAAAATTTTTTTTGAGAATCTGTCAGTAACTCAAGTGAGGTATTAAATTAAAATGTAAATAAACTGAACTACCAAGAAAGGAAAACATTAACAAGAAAAATGAGACTGATCACCTAAAACCACTGAGGGTGCCAAGGCAACAGAAATACGCCTGGCCTCAGCACACTCTCACCACAACCCAGGCTCCACCCCAAGGACAAAGGGCAGATTTTGCCTATGGTCACCAGAGACTACCAACCAACCAATGGTAAAAGCACCACTTCAGGAGGACAAAACAGCAGGCAAGTGGTTATTACTACTGGTCACTGATTCAAGCCACATAAATTGGATGAAGACATTTGGGGCAGTTCTGTGGACTCTTCCTTCCGCATTTCCAGTGCCCTCTTCAGTTATAAACCTCAAATTCGTACTCTCTACAAACGGAAATGCCACTTACCTTTTGTCTCCATTTTTACTATTTTCACTGAAGACTGTCTGAAAAAAAATCATGTCAAGCCCAATTTCCTCCCTCAACGAAGTGTCCCTCCAGACCCCTCTATACAGCCCTGTTCCCCCCAACTCCCCAACACATGCCTCCTCGGCACACCCCTCCACTCCAGCTAGCCCCCCGCCCCGGCTCCCAACGTGTGGACTGCGAGCTCAGTAAGCATCCAGGAGTAACTGAACATCACTCACAGCCACTTCAAGCCCTACACTGTCTGAGAGGTAATTTCTGGTACTTCCAACCCACGCCATGCCACTCTTGCCCTTCTTTAATTCCTTCTGTGATAACAGCCTGTATTTGACAGGTTAGTATCCTCACATATATGACTAACACAAAATACCTTATTATTTACTAACTCGAATGTTTCATACATTGTCTCCCCTCATCCTTCTCTGTAAGGCTCAACTGACAGAATACGCCCTTGTCCTTGCTGGCTTTATAATCATGGGTTAGTCAATCTCTCCACCAAGATTTCAGAGTCTTCACTGGCAAAATAAAGATAATAATAATATAACATGCCTCACGGAGTTGTGAGGAGTAAGTAAAATAACCTCTGTAAAAGACAGATTCACACAGTGCCTAGCAACATACGCTGCTCCGTAAGTGTCAATCAACACTGCTGATAACACCGTCTCTACAAATAGAAAACTTAGCCAAGCACGGGGCGTGTGCCTGTAATCACAGCTCCTTGGGAGGCTGAGGCAGGAAGATCACTCGAGCCTAGGAATTTGAGGTTGCTCTGAGTTAGGAGGCCACCACGGCTTTCTAGCCCAGGAGATGGTGTGACCTGCGTACACACATACACACACACACTGCTGACAGAAACAAACCATGTGCTTCACATCTTTAGAACTGAATGCACAGAGCCATTCAATAAACCTTTTGCAGAAAATATATCTAAAACACATCTTGCTGGAAAGCTCTTTTAGTTTGTATTGTTTAATAGTAAGAGCTGTCGCTTCTCGAGAAGCCTGCTTTGACTCCTCAAAACCCTCCAAAGGGTTGCTCAAGCCTCTGGAAGCCAAACTCAGACTACAAGCATTGCCTCCTGGTTTCTGCTTAGAATCATGAGAATAACAGCTATGCCATGTTTACCTCTGAATACTGGATGAACTAATAAAATCAATTTATTAGACTTCATTTTTCATTATCCACTAACAAGGTTCCCTATGTTATTATCAAAGGGCACAGATTCTTATGTCAGAATGAAATGGTTCTTGTTAATGTTTTTCTTAAATACTTTAAAAAAGGGATACTTTGAGGGTTTCATTTTAAACATCAAATTACAATTCTTCATCTCACATGCTAATAGTGCCTTTACAGAAAAAAAATACATGTCCACAAAACCATAAAATACCTAAAAATGAAAAAATGCCTTCAGGTATTACTCATCTTACGGCTATGTGAACCACATAAGGGCTTTACTGTAGGGTTGTGCTGTCCCAGATGGGAGTCACCATCTACATGGCTATTTAAATTAAGTAAAATTAAAAATCCAGTTCCTTGGTCACACTGAATTTCAACTGCTTACCAGCCACTTGTGGCAAATAATTCCATAGTGGACAGTGCAGATACAGACACCATCAAAGAAGTTCTGCACGTCTTACACAGCACTGAGCTAGAGCTAAATGTTATGTAAGAAAAATACTAAGAATCTCATTTCATCAATAAGCTACTCTCTTTTAATTAATGCTTACAACTTCAAGTTCAAGAATACACATAAACATAAACCTAGCAAGCTTTGACTCTCATTAAGGCAACAGATTACAATTTTTCTTAGAAAAGGGTCCGTAGCAATCTATGGCTTCCTTTTTCCATTCTTTTAGCAATTTATACACTTTTTTTTAGACTAGTCAAGTGCAGTAATGAGAAGGGGGGAAAGAATAGAACAAGGAGTTCAATCTGTAACTGTGAACCATCAATCGAGACATAACTCATTACCTCTGGACCAGCCAATTTACATAACTTGATCTGAGGCAAAAAGAGTAAGAAAGCGTTTTTCTCCACTCTCCCTTTATCCAACATAGTCATCTGCCAGGTTTTAGAATCACAGCTTCCATTAGCTTACAACATTAGCACTCTTTCTTTGAAAATGCCCCTTTTCACACCACCTTCTCTGACTCACTCAACATTTGCCATCACTCTAAATTAGAACCTAGAGCAGTGGTTCTCAATCCTCCTAATGCCGTGAGCCTTTAATACAGTTCCTATAGGTCGCAACACACAGGTTGAGAACCGCTGACCTAGAGTCTCTGGCAGACAGCCCACATGTCATGACAGACCGGATAAAATTCTAAGTTTATCCACACTCAGAATTTTCCCAATCCTATGCAGTTGTGTGCATATGCAGGAAGCTGCATACTTTAGGAAGATTGAGAACCACTATTCTAGAAGCACAAGTTTTCAATCACTTATTTCTCAATACCACGTAAAATATCTCAAAGCACATCACTAATTTGATTTACCAGTACACTTACACTCACTACCACAGGTTGCTCATACTTGGGAAGAGAGGCAACAGGGAAGACTCATAACTTGGGGCAGAAATGCTTTATAAAACTTCTCTAAACTTTGAACTAAAAATGGTTTCCCATTATGTAACACAATGGAAATTCTTTTAAAATAATAATCAGGAGGCTTAGCACCCATAGCACAGTGGTGAGGGCGCCAGCTCATACACTGAGGGTGATGGGTTCAAACCCTAACTGGGCCAGCTAAACAACAATGGCAACTGCAATAAAAAATAGCCAGGGCTCAGCGCCTATGGCTCAAGCGGCTGGGGTGCCAGCCACATACACCTAGGGTGGCGGGTTCGAATCCAGCCCAGACCC
>NW_003852462.1:5827898-5832540 GCF_000181295.1 Otolemur garnettii
TGTGAGCTGTGATGCCACAGCACTCTACCAAAGGCAACACAGTGAGACTCTGTTTAAATATATACATATATATATATATCAGGAGAGATCTCTTTTCTGAGTGATACAGGGGGAGGAAAGTGTTATCACAGGGTGTGTGGGGGGAGAGAAGAAGGTATTTAGTGCATGCAAGATTGGCCGTTAACAAGACATGAGTGGTCTTTTCATATAGACTTGGTGGGAAATGAGGAAAGCCAGATAAACTTACTTGTTCAGAGATTATCATTCTCATTTTTTTGTTATTTCATTAGAAGAAAATCAAACAAAACCGAAAAACACCTTGAGAATATGCATAAGCTGTCTTTCTCCAGAACTCCAGGGCCACAGATTGGTACTGTTCTGGGGCTCGAGAGGAACCAGGCCGCATAGCAGAAATGAGCCATGAACTGAGCCACAAGCAAAACTTCCTCTGTATTTACAGCCAGTCACCACTGCCGGCATCATGGCCTGAGCTCAGCAACAGCATCAGACTCTCAGAGGAGCACAAACCCTACTGTGAACTGCACACGAGGGATCCAGACTGCATGCTCCTTATGAAGACTCTAATGCAATAATTTCTCAAGGTGCCTTTGAGAAGATCTTAGGTGTGCCACAAACATTTATAAAGATCATTAATTATTTTCAAAAGAAGTTGAAAGCATAGTATTTTTTTTATCAACAAAATTTAAGTGTGCCATAGAAGTTTAACTATAGGTTCAAGTGTGCTGTGCATAAAAAAGGTTGAAAAACACTGATCTAATGCCTAATGATCTGAAGTGATCATGTAATGAGCTTGAATTAACCTGAAACCATTCCCAAACCCCATCTTGACTCCATGGAAAAATCATCTTCCTGGCCAGGTGTGGTGCTCATGCAAGTAATGCTAGCACTCTGGGAGACCAAGGTAGGTGGACTGCTTGAGCTCAGGAGTTCAAGACCAGCCTGAGTAAGACTGAGACCCTGTCTCTACCAAAAAAAGAAAAAATAGCCAGGTATTGTAGCAGGTATGTGTAATCTTAGCTACTTGGGAGGCTGAGGGAGGAGGATCACTTGAACCCAGGAGTTTGAGGTTGCTGTGAGCTAGGCTGATGCCATGGCATCTACCGAGGAAAACCGAGGTAGACTCTGTCTCAAAAGAAAAACAAACAAAAATCACCATCCATGAAACCGGTCCCAAAAAGGCTGCGGACCACTGCTCTAGAGCACTTCCTTTCACTTTCTGAGCGCCAAGTATCAAGGATCCCTGAGGAAAAAGGTCAGCCCTCTGGAGAAGAAGCCAAAATGTAGGCAACTATTCCTTTCTCCCCAAAGAAACTGAATCTAAGAAAGCAAACCAAATAGGTGGTGGGCTATCAAGCAAATTCCCAGGGAATACACCTCGACTGAAAAGGATTCCACAGAAAGTGTTTCCAGAAGGATTCTGACAAAGGGAAGGAGCAATTCAAGAATAAGGACATAAAGCCATGTGGACAGGAGAAAGAAAGGGGAGAAGAGGGACAGGCAGGAAGTCTGGGGAAAAGTCTTAGCTCCTAAGGCAGCAGAATCAGAATTGTGGACTTCAAGGTAAAAAGGAAAGACTGAAATGTACCATCTGTGTTTAAATGGGTCCTTGGGAGAACAGAAAGCCCTCAGCCAGGATAAAAGGAAAAGAAAGAATTGTACCCACCTCAGCTCCCTGTCGGACTGTGAAAACCTTAGCAATTTAGAAGTAAGAGGGCACCCTTTCATTGTTCACATCCAGCTCAGAATGGGAGCAGGAAATTGAAAACACTCTAACCCAGGAAAAGGAGACAGGTAAATATATAAAAGAATGAGATTACTTCCCACTAATATGGGCTAATACTGCATACTGCAGGAATACCTGCCCCCCCCAAAAAAAATTACTATTACACTGTGTCCTCTACAAATGCTAAATGCAAGTCAAAATTTCCAATGTCTCAACCACCTAGGTGGAGGGCCAGAGAAGGGAAGTAGGAGAGCACATAAAGCAAATAAAAGAACAGAAATTTTTAAATATTTTATAAAATAATTATAAATACCAAGAGACAGAAATGCTAAAAATGATTGGGGGGGGGGGTCTGGGGAGATCCCTAGAAATAAATCTCATAGGCTTTTAAAACCATTCGTCTTCTAATTTACAAGAAATGCTAACAGAAACCATCCAGTAAGAAAGCAAATGAGGGTGGGGGAGGAGAAGACAGCAGTTAACAGCCTACACGCCCCTCTCCTGGCACACAGCTCATCCAGGGGCGCGGGGGCACTTCCAAACCAGACCAGAAGGGAATTTTATATAATAGGAATAAATAAGAAGGATCTCATACATGACTATTCATACGCTAAGTAATTTATAATAACCAGGGAGTCTTCCTCTCAATATTTTTCTCAGGTGCTCTGAAAGTAAGGTTTTGGAAGGCAGAGCATACCTGTTCATCTCAAAAGGGAAGCTAGCTGGTTCTTCAGGTTAGCTAAGCATTAATTTCTATAGTAAATATTTGACTTTAGAACATTTAACACTATGGAAAAAGGGCAAATATTTACTGAGTTTAATCATTCTCTATGTATTATTCTACTTGCCCTGTAAATACAAAATGTGAGGTGAAATCTAAAAAGCATTAATGTCTCTATTTGGCCACAGATTGAAATGGGCAATTAAATATCTCAACAAAACTTGAGATTGGGTAACACTTTAATCACAAGACTTCTATTAAATCCAGAAAATAAAATTGAAATTTATCTGTAACATTTAGTTCATTAAATATGAAATGTCTGATTTTGAATCAATGGTTTATTTTTTCTCAAACAAGAAGCAGTACAATTAATCAAAGCATATCAACATAGCTTTGCCATCTTAATGATAGCTTGTGTGTGCCGGCAGCGAAGCCTGGAGCACAAGTGGTGATGAAATCATAAAAGGCATTTTCCACAGCTCGTTGAGAAGTGAGTATTTTTCCTTGCAAGTAGTTGAAAGCCTGGAAGAAATAGTAGTAAGTTGGTACAAGGTCTGGTGAATATGGCGGATGACAGAGTGTTTCCAAGTCCAGATTCTGTAGTTTGCACCGTTTGTTTATGTGACGTGTGGTCAAGCACCATCATGCAAGAGGATCGGCTCATCTCTACTGACCAATTTCTTCTATTTACTCTCAAACATCCTGATTATTTTGTCCAATTGGTTGCAGTAGACATCTGCTATAATCAATCAACAAGGTTTCATGAAACTATAGTGGATAACAGCAGCACTGACCACCAAACAGATTCCATTAACTTTTTTTGATGAATATTATCTAACCATTGTGGCCAATGCTTGCGACTGTCCAAAAGAATCCATTTTTCATCACAGGTAACAATATGGTATAGAAACGGTTCCCCTTTATGTCACGACAGCAAAGAAAGGCAAGACAATTTCTCTTCTGACGCTTGTCTAATTCACACAGAACCCATCTATCTAGCTTCTTTGCAAATTTGTTTCAAATGGTCCAATATTATTGGAATTCACACATACGTTGGGATGGATTCAATTTCACTACGACTTTCAGCTCATCACTATCCATATCCACCTTGGTCTGAGGTCACCCATGTGGCTCATTTTCAACAGTGAAATCACCAGAACTACTCAAAACATCAATGTTCTGTGTGTGCATTCATTAGCCACACCCTTCCCAAACACTCCACTGATATTTCAAGCTGTTTGTGTTGCATTAGTTCCAAGAGGTAACTCATATTCAAAAGTAACACAAATCTCTGACTTAGCCATGGTTTTACAGAAATTATCTTCAAAAGAAAAAAATTTTTGGCGTGGTGTCCATAGCATAGTGGATATGGCACCAGCCACATATACCAAAGTTGGCAGGTTCAAACTCAACCCAGGGCCTGCTAACCAACAATGACAACTGCAATAAAAAATAGCTAGGCATTGTTACGGGCACCTGTAGTCCCAGCTACTTGGGAGGCTGAGGCAAGAGAATCGCTTAAGTCCAACGTTTGAGGTTGCTGTGAGCAGTGATGCCATCGCACTCCACCAAGGGCAACATAGTGTGACTCTGTCTCAGAAAAAAAAAAAAACACACTGAAAGATAATTACAAGCCAAACACATGTTTGAAAATGAGGATGCACCTTCACAATCAAAAAAAAGTGTCAAAGTGAAATGTCAGAGATACCACCTGTCAAACGTAGTACAAAATCAGACATTTCCTTACTTAATAACCTAATATTACATAGACCAGGAGACAGAAATTCATGCTAAATATATTACTCATATAATCACCACAGATTTTCACAGATCCCACAGAAAATAAAGAAAGATAATCTGTAGCTGAAATTTTAAAATAGAATTACGGAAAGAGGATAAAAATGTGAGGGAAAACCAATTGTTTTATATCCTAATAGACATATTGAGAGATCTGAAAAAATACAGTAACACAACTTAATTCTGGGTTTGGGGAGTAATAAGCACTTCAGTATAACAAACTCTATACCAGAATTTTTTTGTTTTTGTTTTTTCGAGACAGAGCCTCAAGCTGTCACCCTGGGTAGAGAGAGCTGTTACATCACAGCTCACAGCAACTTCCAACTCCTGGGCTCAAGTGATTCTCCTGCCTCGGCCTCCCAAGTAGCTGGGACTACAGG
>NW_003852462.1:5832560-5836679 GCF_000181295.1 Otolemur garnettii
AGACTCTATGGTTTATTTTTATTTACTTATTTATTTATTTATTTTTTGAGACAGAGCCTCAAGCTGTCGCTCTAGGTAGAGTGCAGTGGCATCACAGCTCACAGCAACCTCCACCTCCTGGGCTCAAGTGATTCTCCTGCCTCGGCCTCCCAAGTAGCTGGGACTACAGGCACCTGCCACAATGCCCGGCTATTTTTTGGTTGCAGCCATCATTGTTTGGCAGGCCCAGGTTGGATTTGAACCCATCAGCTTAGGTGTCTGTGGCTGGTGCCTTAGCTGCTTGAGCCACAGGCGCCGAGCCTACACCAGAAATATTTTTGTACATTCTATTTTTATTTCAGAATAACCACGCAAAGCCCTAATAAAACTTAGGGCTTATTTTGATTACAATCTCCTTTACTATGAATCCTAGCTTATTTTGGCTTAGTGACAAGAGTTTTCTGCCTTCTTCAACCCCAAGCTTTTCCCCTGTACTGAAGCTCTGACATGAGATTAAGCTGTTTAGTCATGGAAGAAATGGGACTTGTTCCCTTTCACTATCCATAACAAAATCAGGCTCTATATTCTTCATAATTTTATAACTAAGAATTATAATGAAATCACATTTCACTTCTTTTGTAACATTTATGGAATTTGATACAATCAATTCCTCACATTTCAACATAAATCTTGCTATCAATAGGAGCAAAACCTTTTAACTTACTTGAGCTACACAATCAATTTGCTACTCGGGAGGCTGAGGCAAGAGAATTGCCTAAGCCCAGGAGTTGGAGGTTGCTGAGAGCGTGACGCTATGGCACTCTACCGAGGGCGACAAAGTGAGACTCTGTCTCAAAAATAAAAATTAAAAAACCTGTCCAGTTTAGTTTCTACTGACCATAAACTTTCTCCAAATGATTGTGACCATGTCTTGTTTTATGAGTTCATTTACTGGTGTCTCTGAGATCAAAACATCCAATAAGCCTTCCAAAGTACAGGTGGTTAAAAATCGTTATCTACAAAGAACATTTAAGTATGCTAACTCACTAATGTTGCTATATCCAGAAATGTGAGACATGTAATGACTATTTAACTAAAAATGCTGGTTTTATCTAGTATGTAACTTAGAATAAAAATTAGGCAAGTAATAATTCGTATTTCACAGGTATGCCAGCCTCAATCAGGCTTTTACCAAGTCTTTATTCAAAATGACAAGTTAGGCTTGGCGTCTGTGGCTCAAGAGGCTAAGGCACCAGCCACATACATCTGAGCTGGCGGGTTGGAATCCAGCACAGGCCAGCGAAACAACAATGATGGCTGCAACCAAAACAAACAAACAAAAAAAACAACTAGCCAGGCGTTGTGGTGGGCACCTACAGTCCCAGCTACTTAGGAGGCTGAGGCAGGAGAATCGTTTGAGCCCAGGAGTTTGAGGTTGCTGTGAACTGTGACGCTATAGCACTCTATTGAGGGAGATACACTCTGAGACATACTCTGTCTCAAAAAAAAAAAAAAAAAAGGTGATAAAGGAAAAACTACACAATCAAATAGGTCCTCTACTAACAGTAAAAATGGTACATCACTTTTTTCCAGATTTGGCATAATCGAAATGAATTAATAACTTATAAACTATTCTCATTTAAATTCATTCATCAGGAACATGGAAAATGAGGTTATGGACAACATCCATAACTCAATGGGTAGGGTGCCAGCCACACACACCAAGGCTGGTGGGTTTGAACCCAGCCCAGGCCAGCTAAACAATGACAACTGCAACAACAACAACAAAAAAAATAGCCAGGCCTTGTGGGCACCTGCAGTCCCAGCAACCTGGGAGGCTGAAGCAAGAGAATTGCTTAAGCCCAGGAGTTTGAGGTTGCTGTGAGCTCTCAGGAGGGAGGGTGGGGGGCCAGGGGAGGGCATGGAAATGGCTTATGTATTAAGGCAGTGGTTCTCAACCTTCCTAATGCCACAACCCCTTAATACAGTTCCTCATGTTGTGGTGAACCCCAACCATAAAATTATTTTCGTTGCTACTTCATAACTGTGATTTTGCTACTGTTATGAATCGTAATATAAATATCGGATAAGCAGGATGTATTTAGGTGATCCCTGTGAAAGAGTCGTTCAACCCCCAAAGGGGTTGTGACCCACAGGTTGAGAACCACTATATCAAGAGAACATTAATCCCAATGATGAAAATAATTCTTAGCACTGTCAATAGATGGTTTTGCTTCTGTATGTTTTTAAAAGCTCAGTGTTTTTTTTTAAAGGCATAAACTGAGGCTGTCCTTGGACCCCTTATTTCAAAGCTCAACCCCTGGTAGACCAAACTGAAGACCTCCTGAAAGAACAAAAAATAAAAATCAGATCATTTTAATTTTGAAGACACATTATTGGGAAAAGTCCAGATTATCTGCCTCTCAATATAACTCTGCAATACACCTCCCTCAAAGAACAAAAAGATACACAGCCATCAGCCACACACCATTTCAGCCAACAATAGACTACACACATGACAGCTGTCCTAGAGCTGAAACATTCCTGTTACCTAGTGACAGCATAGCTACTGTAACATCCCGGTGCAGTTACTTTATCTTTTCTTTATAAATTCAGTGTAGCCTCAGTGCACAGTGTTTTACAGCATATGGTAGTGTAATGTCCTAGGTCTTCACATTCACTCACCTGACTCACCTGAGCAACCTCTAGTCCTGCAAGCTCTATTCATCATAAGTGCCCTTAAGTGTACTAGTTTTATCTTCTATACCCTATTTTTACTGTGCCTTTTCCATGTTTAGATACACAAAATACTTGCCATTGTGTTAATGTGCATACAATACTCAGGATAGTAACATGCTGTTCAGGTTTGTAACCCTAAACCAATAGGCCCTACCTCATAGCCCAGCTGTGTGGAAGGCTATGCACGGTGACAAAACTGCCCAATGATCCAATTCTCAGGAGTGTCTCCCCATTGCTAATGCAGTGCATGACTATATTTAGATATGACCAAAACCAATCTTCTAAAGCAGCGGTTCTTAACTTACACAGGAACTGTATAAAAGGGCCACAACATTAGGAAGGCTGAGAACTTCTGTTCTAGAGGATTCTGAAGTCAAGCATCTACTCAAAGCAACCACAAAGCAAAAGCTTCCTCGCTGTGCCTCTCTACCTCCATGTATTCAATCACATTTGATCTATAGAAATGTCTCCCAGTGCTCCACTTAGGTTTGTGTAGAGGCTGTGGCATGATGGAGAGTGCATAAGACATAGAAAACAAACTGGGTACTGAGGGACTAAACCTGACATCACAAAACTGTTTCCTCCCCTGTAAAATGGGAATTACAGTCCTACCTCAAAAAATTATGCTAAGGATTAAGTTTACAGCTGAGAATACTTTAGTGTTATGGAAAGGAAATTTATCAGATTTGTAAATCAAGAACTACACGAATCTGTATCTTTAGAGCTTATCATAGGCGGACCAAATAGTAAACCTTTTGCAAATGACTATCAAAGACAGATCCCACATCAAAGCACAGAGGCATAAAGGAAACTCAGTCCATTAAAAAGTAAAATCTTCAGGGAAATTCCTCCTTCCTTCTCCATCAACCAACTTTACACTAACCAACCAGGCTGTCCGGCCATGGTCTAGTCACAATCTCATTTCCTTTACACTGCCGCCGCCACCACACTAAATTAGGCTAAGCAGGATTATTCTGCTTTTTTCTAAGTTCAAAAAAAGAGAAAACATTATTACAAGTTTTCTTTATCTCTATCATCTAGGAAAATCTAATACTAAATTAAATGTGTGTATATTATATGTTATTAGTCATTTTTTCACCTACCAATCCGCCTTAAGTTTCCAGACATTGTCCTATAAACTATCAACAGACATTGATCTACAAGGACAAGATTCTTTAAAGAGTTTCATGGCCTGGCACAGGGGTGCAAGCCTGTAATCCTAGCACTCTGGGAAGCCGAGGTGGGTGGATTGCTTGAGCTCACAAGTTCAAGACCAGTCTGAGCAAAAAGCAAGACCCCCTCCCTCTCTTCTAAAAATAGAAAAAAAATGAAGCGAGATGATCATTTGAACCCAGGGCGAAAACTTGAGACTCTGTCTCCAAAAAAAAAAAAGGGGGGGGG
>NW_003852462.1:5836865-5837982 GCF_000181295.1 Otolemur garnettii
GGGGGGGGGCACCTATAGCTCCATGGTTAGGGCGCTGGCCACATACACCAAAGCTGATGGGTTCAAACCCAGCCTGGGCCAGCTAAAAAAACAATGACAACCGCAGCAAAAAATATATATATATAGCCGGGCATTGTGGCGGGTGCCTATACTCCCAGCTACTTGGGAGGCTAAGACAAGAGAATCCTTGAAGCCCAAGAGTTTGCAGCAAAATTTCTTAGCAGAGTATTTTGTACTTAGATCTCCAGTTCCCTCTTAAATCCATCCCTTGCTCCAGGGTAACTGCTGTGGTGCTGTGACACCATGGCACTCTACCCAGGGTAACAACTTGAGACTCTGTCTCAAAAAAAAAAAAAAAAAAAAAAAAAGTTTCATGCCAAGTGAAACAAAATAAATCCATTATTAATAATAATGAATTAGTAATAATAATTTACTAGTAAATAGCAAATCTAATTGCCCATTTAAATCAAATTTAAAGAAAGCTACCTCAATATTTATGAAGCTGTAAGGCCTGATCAGCATTCCTGGAGGAGATGCCATTATTCAATGTCTTCATAAAATCCTACATATCAAAAATTGGATTTTAAAGGGCTAATTTGATCCTCCCATACAGAGGAAATTTTAACTACATTTTAATACATATCTTGATTCAGTACTTTAGCTATTACACATAGAAAGGATTTCTAGAAATCATTTTATATTTGCTAAGTACTTGGCAAATAAAATATTTTTAAATCAAAATTTCAATAATAAATATCATTACTTCCTTACTTTGAAAGCTAAAGCTATATTTCCAAGTATTAAATAACAAAATACTAAAATCCTAAAAATCCAGGATAAAAGGTAGGCATTAAAATGACCTAAACAATGGGCATGGGTATCATTTTCATTGCTATAGTACTGCTTAGAACTGTTTTCAACATCCTAAAGTGTGACTGCTTAGTGGTGCCAGATCAAACTAATATAAATAACCTAAAATTGCTCAAGTCTACAACATAATACATGAAGAAAAGAGCCAATGGCTTGGCACCTGTGGCTCAAGTGGCTAAGGCGCCAGCCACGTACACCCAAGGTGGTGGGTTCGAATCTGACCCGGGCCACCAAACAACAATGATGG
>NW_003852462.1:5838199-5867220 GCF_000181295.1 Otolemur garnettii
AAAAAAAAAAAAAAAAGAAAAGAGCCACTGTGTAAAAACCCACTAGATAAAGAAGTTAAAAACAAAACCCCACAACTATGTGCGGTCTGGTGGAAAACAAGAAGTTCCATTTAAACACACTAAGTTTTAGATGCTTACTAGACATTCAAGTGAAGATGTGAAGAAGGTAGTTGAAGAGGTCTGGACTGAAGATAAAATTTTAATCCATTCATTTAGGTAATTTTTTAAGCCATGCATCCTAGGGAATGATAAGACTCAACAAATATTCATCAGATACCTGTCGTGTGCCAGTTACTATTCTATGTGCTAAGGACGCATCAGTGAACCAAACAATCAAAATCCCCTGTCATTCAGGACTTGACATTGTGGTGAGAAGAGCAAGACAATAAATAACAAAAATAAATAAGCATGGAGTCTGAGAAGACAAATGCTCTAGGGGGAAACAGAGTAGGTAAGGGGAACCTAGCTAGAACAGAGACCAAGGGTCAAGGTCGGCCTCACTGAGCCTCAAAGTGGAAAAGTCAGCCACACAGGCACCAGAGACCTGTTCCAGGCAGAGGAAACAGTAAGCGCAGAGGCCTCAGTGATCTTCACCACAGCAGTTACCCTGGAGCAACAAGGGATGGATTTAAGAGAGAACTAGAGATCTAAGTACAAAAAACTCTTGCTGAGAAATTTTGCTGCAAAGGGAACAGGGAAACAGGCAATAGCTGGCAGGGGAAATGGAATTCAAAAATAGGAATTTGTATTTAAGATGGGAGAAAAGCAGTGCATATTGCATGCTGTTGGGAACGATCCAGTAGAAAATACAACGTTAATGATACTAGAGACAGGAAATTACAGTGGGTGTGTGTGTGTGTGTGTGTGTGTGTGTGTGCTGGGAGAGCACACTGAACAGCTGGTTAATACACAAGCAGCCAGGAAGGCAGAGTGTACCCCACGACATGGGGAATAGCGAGGGGGCTGCAGAGTGGGCCCCGTGAGGTGGGGATCGTGAGGTGGGGATCGTGAGGTGGGGATCCGCGAGGGGACTGCAGAAGATCTCAAACTGCTGTGATTATCTCAATTAAGCAGAAAGCCCAGCACGAGGGCAGGAAGAAAGATAAAAGGAGAAAGTAAGAAATAGTCATCTAGGAAACAGAGCAAGTGAATGGACTAAGGAAAATAAAGTACACTGCCCAGTACTAGCCTTAAGGGCCCACTTGAATTTTATGAACCCACTGGGACCCAATACTAAAAAATTTACCTTATCTGAGACATAAATGGTTGACTGCCTTTCTGTTAACAAATGCAAAAATTCTTTAACAAACTGCCAAAAATGGCAAGTATCAAAGATATTTTGAGCACACCAAATATAAAAACATACTTGGGGAGAGTTGTGATTTCTCCAGATAATAAGGTGAAAGAGATTACATCTCATTCTCGTGCCATATTCATAACTACATTACCATATATACGTTGAATAGAATCATCAGTCACTGAAGGATTTAATAACCTTGGGCTAAAGTTAACTCCCTTATGTCAAACCACTGTAAACAAAAGCTCGGTTTCAACGTTTTAAGCCAATTATATATTCTAATAGTCAAGCAGTACAAACTGACACACACAGCTTATCTAAGATAATTTAATTAATCACCAGGAACTGCTATATAAAAATCTATTCCTAATAATATCAATGGTGATGGTTGTATCTCTGTGAATACAGACTTGTCCTCAACTTATAATTCGACTCATTATTTCTGAACTTTACAATGATACAAAAGCAATAACACATTCCACAGAAACTGTACCTCAAGTACTGACACAACTATCTGTACTTTCAGCACAGTATTCAGTAAACTGCATGAACTACTCAATACTTTACTATAAAATAGGATCTCTATTAGACGATTGTGTCCAGTTATAGGCTAATGTAAATGTTCTGGACATGTTTAAGGCAGATAGGTTAAGTTATGGTGTACAGTAGGTTTGGTGTACTAAATGCATTTTGATTTACAATATTTTCAACTTAGGATCGAAGTAAATAGCATCTATATACTAAAAACCATCAATCTGTACACTATTTAAATAGGTAAATTTTCTCTCAATAAAGCTTTTTTAAAAATCTAGTCCAAGGACCACGCATGGCTCACACCTACCATCCTAGCACTTTGGGAGGCCAAAGTAAGAGGATCATTGACCCTAAGAATTTAGGATCAGCATAAAACAACATAGTCTTGGGCTTGTCTACAAGTAATTTATACAGCTACTCAAAAGGCTGAGGCTTGAGCCCAGGTGTTCAAGGTTGCAGGGAGCTATGACAGCACCACTGTACTCCAGTCTGGGTGACAGAACAAGACCCTGTCTCAAACAAATTAAACACCTTAAAATCTAGTTCCACATCAGGCTGGGTGCGGTGGCTCATGCCTATAATCCTACCACTCTAAGAGGCCAAGGCAGGCAGATTGCCTAAGCTCTTAAGTTCAAGACCAGCCTGAGCCAGAGCAAGACCTCGTCTCTAAAAATAGCCGGGCATTGTGGTGGACGTCTGTAGTCCCAGCGACTCAGGAGGATGAGGCAAGGGGATCAATTTAGCCCAAGAGTTTGAGGTTGCTGTCATCTGTGACTCCATGGCACTCTACCCGGGGTGACATAGTGAAACTCTGTCTCGAAAAAAAAAAAAATTGAGGTTCCACATGATGATTAGAAAAATAAACAAATAAATAAAAATCTGTCCTAAGCCTTCAATCCCAGAGAAATAGCTTTTATTATCACAAAGTAAAAATATGATTTTAGCATTTTTGTTGAAATTTCAATAGAAAAATGATCACATACAGTATATTCTGTGGTTTACAAATATTAACTTTGTAGCGATCCAGAATTCCTTCAAAATAAAGGGCAGAGCAAGGGCTGGAATTTGGGTTTTGGTTTGGTTTTTCCTCCTCTTTAATTGCTTAAAGATTGTAGTTTTTAACACTCCTATTTCAACCATTTGATGATGAAGATATATTCACATCACTTCAACTAAATAGCAAGTTTTTGACTGCAGACAGCTACAAATAACTCATACATACATCCTTTCATAGACACTCACCAGAGAGACTGAAGAGCAAACCAACACCTGGACCAAATTAGAAGGATGAAATGTCATAAGCACTAGTAATTTTGGTAATGACACATTTCTTAAGAATTAAGATATTTCAGAGAAATTTTATACTTCAAATCTAACCAGTAGGCCAAAGAATATATAGATTTCTTCCTACAGATAAAAAGATAATTCTAACAATTTCACCACTGAAGTTTCAGTTCCATGCCGGACTGTAAGAAGTGGGAGATTTCTCTACCTTGAATATACACTCACCACAAAGACTAAAAATAAAGATTATGTTCCTCTAAGCAAAGAGATCAGAGGACTGACAATGTTAACGTGTTTGTAGATACAGAAGTCAGAGAACATACCTACTAAGAGACTGGCCACTTCCCAAATGAAAACTGTAAATGTAAGCAACTCAATTTCTCTAGGCTTGGATCTCAATTTGTGTAACCTGAAAAGCCAGTGTCTGCTCTGCTTTGTTTATGAAGTAGCTGTGAGGATCAAAAGAGGTCACTGAAGACTGTTCAGTAAGTGTAAAGCCTTCTGCAAACAAAAGTATAATCCCTCTTTCCCTGTGGAAAAGCTCAATCTCTACAATAGGTATTGATCACCTTCTACTCTGCAGGTACAAGATTTACACTCTGTTATTAGTCTGCTCTAAGGGGATGCCACAGATTGCGCGGTTTAAACGGCAAAGACTCAACTCTCATAGTTCTGGAGGCTGGGAAGTTCAAGAGCAAGGTGCCATCCAACTCAGCTCCCGGTCGAGGGTCTCTTCCTGGCTTGTAGGTGCCCATCTTCTAGCTGAATCCTCACATGTCACAGAGAACAAGCTCTAGTGGGCTCTTATCTCTCTTCCTCTTCTTACAGGACACTAATCCCATCCCTACCTCGGGACCTCATCTAAACTAATTATCTCTCAAAGAGCCTACCTCCAAATACCACAAAATTAGGGGTTAAGGCTTGAACATGCAGAATTGAGGCAACACAATTTGGTCCATAGCACTGTCCTACACAATTTCTTTACTGTCTTCAGACAGAAATTTAACTATTGTACATATCTATCTACCTACTTAGAGAGTGAGAGATTTAAAGGATGGTGTAGGCCAGGCGCAGTGGCTCATGCCTGTAATCCTAGCATTCTGGGAGGCTGAGGCGAGTGGACTGCTTGAGCTCATATCTGAGAGGCTGAGGCGAGTAGATTGCTTAAGCTCATAAATTTAAGACCAGCCTGAGCAAAAGTGAAACCCCATCTCTACTAAAAATAGAAAAACTGAGACAAGGGGATCAATCACCTGAGCCTGAGTTGGAGGTTGCTGTGAACTATGATGACATAGCACTCTACCCAGGACAACAGCTTGAGACTCTGTCTCAAAAAGGGGTGGGGTGGGGGGGTGGGGTGCCGCTCTATGTCTGTAGCACAATGGTTATGGCACCAGCCCGGACTAGCTAAACGACAACTGCAACCAAAAAAAGAACTGGGCGCTGTGGCAGGTACCTATAGTCCTACTTGGGAGGCTGAGGCAAGAGAATCACTTAGGCCCAAGAGTTGGAGGTTGCTGTGAGCAGTGACACAACAGCACTCTACCGAGGGTGACATAATGAGACTCTGTCTAAAAAAAAAAAAAAAAAGGCTTAAAGTAGCCTACTAAGATTCAGACAGTATAAAATTTTAAAATAGGTGAAGATATTGGGATGATAACAGGTACTGCTTTAAGGTCTTTCTATTTTACCCTTGAGGTAGCCACACGAAGTAAGGATGATTGACAGAAGAGGACCCTAAGCAAATGGAGCTTTCCTCGGCTCACACACCAGCCTCACAGCTCACAGGGGCTCAAGGTCTCTACTCTTCACTATGTTGTTTCTCTTTTCCTTGGAACAAAGGAAAACAGCAGGACTAGGAGAACTGAAGAAGATGAAACCATGAATGAACTGGTACATAAAATGGAAGTACTGGAGTTCATTTTATATCTTTTGTTAGACACATCCAAAATTTTACAAGCAAGGCTCAAAGGACACCTGATCGATTCTGGGATCCTAAATTCCTAAGTCAAAAACAAATCACATGTTCAAGAGATCAGTTTTTTCTCCCAACAGCCCAAAGTTTCTCATCTGGGTCCTCACAGTCTAGTACGGTGAACTTCCCCTTTATAAATACTACTTAGGGGCGGTGCCTGTGGCTCAAAGGGGTAGGATGCCAGAGGTGGCGGATTCAAACCACGCCCTGGCCAAAAAAATAATAATACAAAAAGAAATAAATAAATACTACTCAGTACACACAAACTATGTTTTATAAGGGTCCATACCAGTCAGTGTCCTCAGACCAATATAATTCAAGGACAGCAAATCTGCCTAAAATAAGAAATGCAAAGCCTTCCTAGTAATTCAAACACAGATTTGAATTACTAGGCTCACTAGAAGAGGCTTTCTTTTTTTTTGGGGGGGGGGGGCGCGTTTCATTCTACTGCCCCAAATAGGGTGCAGTGGCATCACCATAGCTCACAGCAACTTCAAACTCCTGGGCTTAGTGATCCCAGGACTACAGGCAACTGTCACTACACCCAGCTACTTTTTTTTCTATTTTTTGTAGAGACAAGGTCTCACTCTTTCTCAGGCTGGTCTCGAATTCCTCAGCTCAAGCAATCCTCATCTCTTGGCCTCCTGAGCCACTACTCCCAGCCTGAGAGGTCCATGGACGGGCTATTTAAGAGCTCCATCAACCACCTGCATTGTGGATATGTGCACAAATGCTCACAAACTATATTCTGGGATAAAGATCGTACCTTACACAATACTCAACGGAATCAATCCCTGATAAAATAAAGAACACCTAACAGGAACTAATAAACTGTATGTATGTATATAAACACAGATGTAACTGTATATATAACCTTAAGGATAGCCTAGCCAAACCATCTTCATGACCAAGACTCTGGGTATTTATAGAGCACAATTAAGGCTGATATTAAATTCCAATAAGTAACTAGTACTGGATAAATGATAAGTCACAGTGTTCTAAATTAGCATAACTGGGAAACAGTTCTAACCTCCTGTCAGAAGTGTGCATTATCTGGCAGAGCATGGTGGCTCACGCCTATAATCCTTGTGCTCTAGGAGGCCTAGGCAGGAACATCACTTGAGGTGAAGAATTCAAGACCAGTCTGAGCAAAAGGGAAACTCTATCTATACTTAAAAATAAAAAAATTAGCTGGGCTTGGGAGCTGGTACCTATAGTCCCAGCTACCCGAGAGGCTGAGGCAGGAAACTTGCTAGAACCCAGGAATTTGAGATTGCTGTGCACTAAGAGGATGCCACTGCACTCTACGTAGCATGACATAGTAAGACTCTGTCTCAGAAAAAAAGAAGTACACAGTATCTACTGCATGGTAAGGCCTTAGATACTTACTGCTGTAATTATTACTAAATATATTATAAATCTCAAGGAATGTATCAAATCTTCCTCACTTCTGAGTGCCTTGATCATTCAAATAGTCCTTAATAAAGAAAGAAAATAATACAAATATTTAAATCTATAAGTATCTAGCAAATCAGAACCTTAGCAGAATTGAGTTTATTTTTAAAAATTCAAAGTATCTCTTTCTACTGTAAAATTAAATCTCTTAGAAAATAAAGAACACAGGAAAACTGAGGAAAAATAACAAATAAGACCACTAATAAGTTAATACTACAGTTATCCATCAGCATATGAGGGAGACTGATCCCCAAACCCATGCAGATGCTGAAATCCACAGATGCTCAGGTCCCTTATAATGCTGTGGTATTTTCATACAACCTACTCACATCCTCCTGTATACTTTAAATCATCTCTAGATTACTTATAATAGCAAATACAATGCAAATGCTATGTAAATAGTTGTTATACTGTGTTTATTTGTGTTATTTTCATTGTTGTTACTTTTTTCCAAATATTTTTGACCCCCATAGTTGTTTGAATCCCTGGATACAGACCATGAGGATTCAGAAGATCAACTATACCACATTTTATATGAACCATAACCTAGCATCACTCTATTAGAATTATGCTCATTAAAAAATCTAATCAGACTGTATTACTTTCAAATTTCACCTTTATGCTCTCCCCTTACAAGAAAAAGAATGAAACACATGTAATACATAAAATTAATGGTCCTCATTCCTCCCACTCTATGGCAAATAGTAGAGAAAAACAGAATTGTAATGTGGCTAACATCAGAAATGTGTGGTTATACGAAAAAAGAAATTCTTTAATAACCGAAAAAGGTTAAATTCCACAACACTGACAACACCAAATACTACCAAGACCATGCGGGGTGACATAAATTCTCTCATTGCTAGTAGAAATGCAACAGGTACAGACACATTGGGGGAAAGTACGGCAGTTTCCGACAAAACCAAACACATTCTTAACATGCAACACAGCAATCATGCTCCTCAGTAGTTACCAAAAGGAGAGGAAAACTTATCTCACCACAAAAAACTATACACACACGCTTACAGCAGTTTTACTCATAACTGCCCAAACCTGGAAGCAACCCAGTGTCCTTCAGTAGGTGAGTGGGTAAATAAACTAGCACATCTCACAATGGAGTATCAGCAGTGACAAGGGTGAGCTATCATGCCACAGAGACACACAGAGAGACCTTAAAAATATTGCTACATTAAGCCGATCTGAAAAGGCTATATACTTTTTGAGTCTAACTACGTGACATCTGGAAAAGCAAACCTATAGAGATAACAGAAAAGATCAGTGGCTGCCAGGAATTTTGGTGAAAGGAGGGAGAGAAGGATGAGTATGTACAACGTAAGTGTACTGCAGTAAAACTCTTCTACAGAATTATAATGGTGAATACACGCCATCAGACCTATCCAAACCCACACAATGTATAACAGCAAGAGTGAAACTTAATAGGACTCCAGCTTTAGTTACAAGTAATGTATCAGTACTGGCTCATCAACTGCAACAATGTACCGTGCAAATGCCAAGATGTTAACACAGGAGACTGAGTTAGGGAACATATGAAAACTGCATTTTCGCTCAGTTTTTCTCTAAGTCCAAAACCATTCTTTTCCCTTTTTTTTTCTTTCTTTTCCTGCCCCCCTCCCTCTCTTTTTTTTTCTTTCAAGTCAAAGTCTTACTGCTGCCCAGGCTAGAGTGATGTGGCATCAGCATAGCTCGCAGCAATCTCAAATTCCTGGGTTTAAGTGATCCTCCTGCTTCAGCCTCCCAAGGAGCTGGGACTACAAGTGCCCACCATAACGCCCCATTGATTTATTTTTATTTTTATTTTTTAGTACAGACTGGGTCTCCCTCTTGTTCAGGCTGGTCTGAGCTCAAGGGATCCTCCCACCTCATCCTTCCAGACTGCTAGGATTATAGGCATGAGCTACTGCGTCTGGCCTCCCAAAACCATTCTTTAAAAATTAGTCTATTGATTTAATAAATACTTGTTGAATTTTTTAATGTTTTTAAGCACCATATACAATAAAATTCACTTATTCAATAATAAATGTTAGTGTAACCATCTTAAACCTATTGACAAAATTGAACATCATGTTTCGTGCCCCCCAGAAAAAGCAAGACTCCCTTAATCCTTACATTTTCCAGCACTTTTTGTTCTTCTTTCCCATTCAAAGACCAAAACTCCAACTGCTCTTGCCCCCACACACACAAGAGTGAATATCAATTGCTAGAATCCGTTCCATGAACACCTCAAATATTGAGAATGGTGAATATTCCATTACTGAACCCTTCCTCTTACTTATTCAGTATCAGAATTATGCCCCGTGGAAAGAGCACAGGCTCCTGAAGACACCGCCTGGAAAGTGGTCCAAGAACACATGTGTAAGGTTTAAAACTTCCTGCTAATTCTCCTACCCTGCCCTCCCCAAAAAAGACACCAGTAAAAACAAAATAGCAAAAACAAAAAACGTTTTGTTCAAAAGGTCCAATCTAGGTATGTTTTTCTGTATTCTTTTAGTCAACAAATAAATGTGTATCTGTCTGTCTCCCATCCCACCCCCACAATTTTAAAATTCCTGGACAATGTTTCAAAATATTTTCCCAAGTTTACATGTAATTTAAGAAAACTATTCATTTTATTAAGCAAATAAACAGTATATGTGGCCAAAAACAGTTAAGTTTGAGTGCTTTCATTAAATCTCTATAATAGAAAAAGCATTCACACTAATGTATAGATTTGACTATTGAAGAGCTCGGTCCGCTTTTGTTTCATTGGTAATACTAAAAAATACAATTACAGACGGCTCACCATATATTACATAAATTAAAGATGTCAACTGAATATACTTAACATTTTTTAAATGTTTACAATGCTAAACTGTGAGTAGAACAACAAAAACATTCTATTGAATAATAAAGCAATACATTGAAAGGAACTTGGCTATATGCTTCTGTATGTAAGCACTCAGGTTCTTTGTATAAAACACGTGGATTTGACCCAAATTGAAGAAATCATGCAAAAGTAAGTAATTATTTGAGTGTTTTTTTTTATTTTTTCAATTTATTATGAGGGTACGATATTTAGGTTAGTTACATTGCTCTCACTTCCAGGGTAAAGTGCCATGTGTAGAAGAGCCCTTCATCCAAACGGAAGTAACTGCAGCTGCCACTTTACTGACAGGCAGGCAGCTTGAGTCACTACTGCTGCTGAGGTTCAACACCAGCCAAGACCTGAACATATACCACTGTTTCTAGTCATCGGTTTTTAAATTATCTGTAGATAATCTGGTTGAACTCGTGGTAAATATGACTGTAAACACAGCAGCACGGACCATCTGGGGACTTTTCCAAATGCACAGTATATTCCCTCTCACTCTGTTTTGTTCCTCTGAAGCTCAACAGTCATATGTAAATGGACAATTTTTTAAAACCACATCTACAAAAAGCTCATTTGCTTTGTGGAAATAAGCCATGAGAAACATCTAATTGCTCGGCTTTAGTCCAAGTCATTAATGCCATGAATAATTTTATAAAGATCTCCCATACTTACTCTACCATATTTTTAAAATCTTCAAAAGTAATTTCTGATTAATACTGTAAAATTAAAATGTTTTCTACTTTCCTTAAGCAGGGGTGTCAAACCTTTCTTCTTCTCTGTGCCAAAATGTCTGTGTATACTTTAAGTAATATCCAATACCACAGACACGCAAAACAGCCTCAAAATTCAGTATACAGCCCAAGGTCATGGGCTTGACATCCCTGTTCTAAGGTGATTTATATCCACTACCTCATTTTATCCCCTAAACCTGAATATAACTGTCATATTAATCGCCACAACGGCCTCCCATGGAATGTCATCAGTGTTAACCTCTTCATACGTGAACCAGCTAATACCATTAAGCCTTTTCTAGCTACCATGCTGAGATTCCCAACTTCTCAGCATTTTCTTACCATCTGCAAACTATCTTTGACACATCCTCTATCTCCTAGGCTGTTCTGCTTATTACCCCCAAATTCTCAGAGGGTCAGTGATTTCAAATATATAAATGGTATCTATTCAACTGCATCACCTCAATACTCATTCTTTAGTCCAGAATCTAAAGCATGTGACAACTGTCAACCTCCACTTTGAAGCACTCTTTCCCCTTTGCCCCTATGTATTAGTTTCAGACCTCTTTCTCTCAAATCATCTTCCATTCCCTACTCCTGATTCCACACCCCCACACACATACATACATACATACATACACAGGCACACACACAGACAACACACACACTTGCATTACATTTCTGGAAAGTACTGTACCAGATGATGTTCTCAAAAAGAACAAATTAAACATCTATGCCTTTCAGCCAACATCTCCTTTTCCTTCCAATTCCACCAAAAAAGTTGTCAACTTTGTCTGGCATGATTTAGTCTTAATAAATCCATCTTGCTTACTGTTCTGATTTACTTATCCTCAAATAGAATGAGAATGTTTAAAGAATTGTCCATTTTCATTTTATTTAAGGGCATGTTTTGTACTTTTTAAGAAAAATATGTTTTTTCTAAAACAGGGGTCCTCAAACTTTTAAAACAGGGGGCCAGTTCATTGTCCCTCAGACTGTTAGAGGGTCAGACTGCAGGCCCAGGACAAGTCGGCTGCTAAGCAGGACAGGGAATGGTGGCAAAAACACCCTGCGGGTGGATAAATGTCCTAGGGATAAATGTCCTAGGAGGGCCGGCTGTAGTTTGAGGGCGCCTGTTCTAAAACTTTGCATATCTTCAAAGGGAACCTGATTTGTATACATTATTACCTTAGCAACAGAATTTTCAAGAAAATATCATGATGCCCAGCAAGTCTCCATCTAGGAATTTATGTCATAGATAATTTTATGAGAAGAGAAGCAAAGGTTATTAGATGCTCTTTACAGTACCAGTTATATATAACAACAAATTCCCCACAATCAAAATGCCCATCCACAGAGGACTGCAGAAATACTAAGACATGCATTCTTCTTAGACCCATAAGCACAAATATGGATGAAAAAATGCCAGAAGCAGAATACTACATGTAGTATTTATAATGTAAACATCTGTGGGTATTTGTGGGGAATGAGGTGTAGCTATTTTATTATATGTCTGTTTGAAATGTTTTAATTTCCTAACAAAAAAATTGTTCTGGTAAGATATTTTGTCATAAAATCAATTGTTCTAATGGGGAAAAACAGGCTAGAGTCCTGCATTTCACACTTGAAATAACTAAGTATTCCAGAGGAATTTCAAAAAGAAAGGCTTTTTTTGTAGCTCTAAACTCATCCCTATAGGACCTTACGATCACTGACCAAACCCACCACTTTTGGGTTCCAGGGAGTTTTTGCTTGAGGATCTTTTCCAGCACCAACATTTACAAGCATCATCTCAGCACTGACTCCTTCCACCTGGGATTCAGTGAGCACCTCCTGGTTAGCATAAGCAAAGCTGTGTGGGCCACTGAGCTGCCAGCAGAGGAAAGGAAGCCTTCTCCCCATGGTTACCCTTTTGTAGAATAAGTAACAGTCAAGTGTGAGTTAAGAACAAGGGATCAGGGCAGCGCCCATAGCTCAGTAGCCAGCCAGCTACATGCACCCACACGGAGGCAGGCGGGTTCAAATCTGTGCTGGACCAGCTACTAAAGCAACAATGACAACTGCAACAGAAAAACAGCCGCGTATTGTGGCAGGCACCTGTAGTCCCAGCTACTTGGGAGGCTGAGGCAAGAGAATCGCTTTAAGCCCAAGAGTTTGAGGTTGCTGTGAGTTGTAACACCATGGCACTCTACCCAGGGCCACAGCTTGACACTCTTATAAAAAAAAGAACAAGGGATCGGGATTTGGCTTGCAGTCCTGGCCTCACCACTCACTAGCTGTAGATTGCAGCCACAATCTCTCTAAGCCTCAGTTCCCTCATTTGTACCCACAGGGATTTAAACCTAGAAGAATTAGATAATTCTTACAAAGGCAGAATATTAAGGACATGAAATTATCCACAATCCCACCACCCAGAGATTAGCACTATTAATCTTAGGCATATTTATTTCTGCTCTCTTTCCTCAGCCTCTGGGAGTAAAGTGGATATGCATATAACTTTATGGTAAACAATATAGTATCTACATTTTTTTTGTTACTAGGTTTACATCATAGTTTTATATCATGATGATTAATAATGGCCACATATTTCCTTTTATCAGTAGGCCAGGATTCAAACATTCTCTTTCTATAATTAGCTGCTTAAGCAGACAAATCTCTATCTTTAATTTCTTCTGTTCTTTTTTTTTTCTTTTTCTTTTTTCCCAGGAAAAGTCCTTCCTCTAACTCCACCTATACCAAAATTATTTTAAAATATCTAATAGATCTTACTATGAGAAATGCATTTTTATCGCAAAAAGTAATAAAGAGTGATTTAAGCTTCTCATACTAAACTTCAAAAAAAAAAAAAAAAAAAGTCACTGACATACCCAGAGTTAGTTCCCTTTGGGAGTTTAACGAATCCTCAAGTTCACTTTTACTTGTCTTGTCTGCCTGCACCAGAAAGTAACGATATGGGGATAGCAGCAACTTTTTTATATCTTTAGCAGCTAAAATATTAAATAATACATATCACATAATTAGGGCTCACCATAGTAAGTATCCAGAGTTATTATGAGCCAGGCATGGTCCTAAGCACTCTGCATATCATCTAGGTAAATCCACCAGTTTCCCATAAGAAAAACCAGTAACTGAGGCTGTGTAATTTATCCCACGTCTCACTACAAGTAAATGGTAGTACAAGGAACAGAACCTGCTATACTGAATAAATTAGTTACACCAGCAGACTTCCATGTGACACCATAAAAAACTGAGTAAGGTTATGCTGATTAATTGTCAACAGAGATTTTTTACCATTTTTTATTATAAATATATAAATATGTCAACTATATCATGGATTAGTTAGATTTTGGAGGGCAAGTCTAAAATCCCAACCACCATTAATACTTAGAACTAGAAAACATCATCTGGAAAAAAAATATTTACAAATGAACTTCTGATATAACCTGTTTGGAATGCATCTACAATGTCTTAAATCCAAATGTTTTCATTTCTTTTAATTAAAGATTCCAGCTAAGTTATACTGAAATTATCGCACTTTTTAGAAAATGTTGCACTCTATTTCCCCATTAACAGGTGGCTTTAAGAAGGATCTATTTTTTCAATGAGATTATTTAAAAAAACAAAAAATCACAGCCTAAGCCAAGCTCCCTTTCTGCCACCCCAACAAAACAGTTTCCAACTTCCCATCTTCTAGCAATAAACTGGGCCTCTTAAAAAGGTACCACATTAAGCTTTTTTTTTTTTTTTGCAGTTTTTGGCCAGGGCCGAGTTTGAACCCGCCACCTCCAGTATGTGGGGCCAGTGCCCTAATCCTTTGAGTCACAGGTGCTGCCCAACACATTAAGCTTTATTTATCAACAGATTTCAATCAAGTTTGTTTCTATGACTTTTGCTCCTTTTTAAAAACTCAGTAGAAAATCTTAGAAGCCCATGGTGTTAGACGCAGCTCTGGGCAGTAGTATCTCCTCAATAGAAAGGAGACCAGACCATGGAGAAACCACTGTCATTCAAGCCACAATTTATTCTGCATCCCGAAAAGCCTTTGTTAAAAGCTTATTTTTCAAAGATTCAGATCTACTCGTTCTTAAAGTAAATACTTTCTAATAACTTGAAACCAATAATATTTTAAAGTTGGCCACACATGCCCCTCAGCAGAGACATCTAAACGTTTCTATTAATCATCCAGCGTCTGGCCCAACTGCTGTTAGTCAATGGTTCTCTCAGTCCTTTTTGGTACAGCATAACAAGAGGTAAGAGACAGAGATAATATTCAAGCCACCAATACTAACATTTATTGCTGCTTGAGCTCTTACAAATTAATCCTACACTAAGAGTCCATTTTCTCTAGGTTTTGTTTTAAAAAAACAAATATTCGCTTTCTATGTCATTATAAAATGGATGGTTCCACTGGCCTCTCAGACTATATACAAAACGAAGCAAAACCTTCTGACCTTTGAAAAGCACGGTAAATGTATTACCTTCTAATAAGTTACATGGTTTACTGGTTTCCTCAAAACAAAAAATAAATCTTTCACAAATAAACTATTACATGAGTAAATAAAAGCTTGTCATGTTTTGTCATTTTCTTAAAAGCAAGCACGGTGGCAATGGGGAGGGATTAAGAAACCAGCTAGCCAAGTCCATAAAAGCTCCAGTGTAAGATCAAGCTACCCTGCAGGAGCAGCCAAAGCCTTCTGACCTAACAGCTGTACACAGTTGCACTAATTAAAATGAAAAGCTAGTCTGCATAATACCAGGCAATTCACTGAACCTTACTGACAAGTTGATGGGGTTCACCATCACATTCTTTTCTAATCTACAATGTGAAAAATAAATTGGCATATAGTTGAAGATACTGGGACATGAAAATACACACACACACACACATTCAGACACGTGAGAAATATTCACAACCATGCAGGCTGGAACATACCTTACAGGCTGTAAAAACACATACATACACAAAGGAAGTGGTACAGCTACATTACGTCAGCTCTCGCCTCAATTCACAAATGCAAAACCACAAAACAAGACAAAAATCTAAATGGCCTTTTTTCTGGAAACCTCAGAGTGAATGAATGAATGTGGGTTAAGTCTTTAAATATGTTATTGAAGAACAGTTCTCGTGGATGCATCACTTTCAACAGCCACAGGGAGGGAAGAATTGTAATCTTAGTCAATTCTATCATGCAAGCAGATCAAATAACACTTCAAGTGCAGCCTGCCAAGCGCCAGGGCCTGCCAGAGTACAATGAGCTCTCAAGTGCTTTGGGTTGAAAACCACCTTTCACTGGTTCCAGAGATCTTTATAAAATAGTCCAAACACTTCTAAATTACAAAGTAGGAAAAAAACAAATACGAGTTTCTAATGGCTGCCCCACGCTATTGTGAGGTTGCTGTTAAGCATCAAAAAATCTGCCTTCTGTTATTTTACAAGGCAATGTAAATATTCAGAAAAGCAATTGCCTCTAGAGCACAAATCTAACATACAGAAACGCGGGGTTGGTTGTGCTTCTGGAAACAATTGTCCACAGATTGGCTGGCTTACATGGGATATTGTCTCCATCTGTAAGGTTTGAAATCATGTCTACTTCAAATTTGGAGTTCCAAGAAAGAAAGAAAGAAAGAAAGCCAAAACTCAATACAGTAATTTTGGCACAGAATTTTTAGCACTTTGTCAACTGTCCTCAACTTTTACTCAGTGTCGCTTTGTTGAAGCCCAAGGGCACACTATTTCAAAGGGAAAACATAATCTTTCTGTTCTCCCCGTGTTCATTCACGTACCATTTTTTAGATTTTCCATATGGCTGAGAGGCCTCCAGCCAAACAATGCCCCACAGAGCCAGCGTGGTGGCACAGGCACATGTGCACCAGGGAAGCTTAAAGGCTGAGAGTAAAACAAAGTAACCTATTAAATATGAGTTTCTTCCCCAGCAAACTCAAAGTGGTCAAGCAGGTCTCCCATAGTTTCACAGGACAAGATTTGGGCAAACAAGGGGAGAAAGACAGGAAAACCACCATCTTCCAACAAAATATTTTAACATAAAGCAGTCTTCCTCAAGACTAACCCTGCCTTTTAGCTACTCTGGCAAAGTAACAGCCTTCTGGTCAAAGATGAAAATTTTATTTGTCACTTAAGCAACCCAAAATTACTTTACAATTGAGATTATCATATTCATTTTTAAACATACATCTATTCTACAGTAAGCAATGAAGTTTCTGATCTAAGAGTGACTTTCGCATTATACATTGCTCATCTTCAAAAACGCTTTCTTTTCCGAAGAAAAAATATGCACAAATATATTTTAAAATCTCTGCCCCAGAGATGTTTTATAGATTTATTTAATAGAGATTTTTTTCAGAGTTTGGGGCAATTTAAAAACTACTAAACCCAAAAGCAATGGGACACAGCAAATACCGACTTCCTATTCCTGGAAAGCCATCACCATCTTTCTAGGGTCAGCTGGAACACTCCTGTGCACCCACCTCCGAGAGCCCCTGCGCCCACACTTGTCCAACTTCCTGGCCCAAGACTCGCGTCCCCCTGGTAGCACGAGGTCGCCGGCCACTCGCCTGCGGCCCGTTGGCGGCAGGAGCTGAGCCCGCGGGCCTGGTCCTCCTCCAGCAGAGCCCCACAAACTCCCGGCCCGTGGGCAGGAGCGGGGCGGGGAGGCGCAGGCTGGGGGTCGGGAGTGAATTGCACTTGCTCAACAAAAGGAGGCCCTGGCGGTCACAGGGCAGCGCAGCTCGGGTGCAGGTCCCCGAGGCTAGCAGGCTCAGGATAGGGGTGGCCGCCGGGGCCCCGCCCGCGGCTGGGGGAATTGGCCACTCCGGCCCACGCCGGCTGCCCGCGGCCGCTGCACTCGGCTCGCGCTCCTTCTGCCCGGGCGGCCAGGCTAACACTGCCACATGCCTGTGACCCAGACGCCGGGAGAGAAAGAGCAGCCTCCCAGCGACGGCGGCGGCCGGGAAAACCCGGGCTGGAGCCAGGCCGGCTCTGCGCGCGCCCCTGCTGCCGCCGCCGCCGCCGCCGCCGCGGGCGCGCGCGCACACAATGCCGGCTGCAATTTTATCTCCTCGGTTGCCTGGCCAGCCTCCACTCCCCCGGCCCCCGCCTCTCCCGACAGCCGGAACTGGGACTCTGCGTGATGGATGGCAGCTCTTAATAGCGTGGTCAGCTAGAAAATGCATCTGCAAGCAAGATATTAAAGAGGCAGCGCATCCCCGTGAGTGATCAGCATTTCACACATTCTAGAGCTGCCTCAGCTTCTGCCAGGAATATTAATGCCAACCACCTCTGACGTCTGACAAATGCAGATGAAACATCAACAAGCACAGACAAGCCAAACATTTGTTTCAAAGAGGCACAGGAGAAGAAAGCAGCGTTGTTTGGTGTCAAACAACATTTCTGACCCCGTTTTCCTCACAGTTTAAGAGTTCTCTATAAGTCATTTGCTTAAAAACCTCTCCAATCCCTTTTCCACAAGAAAATAAAGACCCATCTGTTAGACAAGACACAGCTTAAATTATATTTCATCTAATAAGGAAGCAAAATAAATGCACATTCCTTACCATGTGGCTTTAAATAAACATATAACCCACCGGCTACCAGATTCCAGACTCTCTCATTAATTCAATTTTTATGTGCATCTTAACAATTACCAACTGTTAATTTCAAATTAGTTTCTTCCCCACTCCCAATGAAGTCTGGTAAAAACATTATCAACTTGCTAAATTTTATTAAAATTAAACTACATTAGCACTACATATTCCTTAGTGCTAATAGTCAAGCTCAATTTGCCCTCTTGAAATAATACACTCTATAGGATTTTTTTTGAAAATGTATTCCTATAGAGTATGAATTCAAAGAATTAATTACTCAGTGTCAGCCCAAATTCAAAAGTTATAAGCTCAAAATTTAAACGATCACTGTTGGCATCTTCACTATTACACCTTTCACCTTCCAGGCAAGGTTCAAGGGACTATTAAACAGCTTTATAAATGTTAATTAGACCTTCCAAGGTCCCATAAAGCTTCTGAATTATCGGATACCCTCTTACCAACAGGCAGAGAAATTTTATTCTTCAGATTAATATGATGGTACAAACGCTGAGGTTACACTGTTTGCGTTTGTTAGCTCAAGTCCCTGTTGGAGCTGTGTCCCTCACCCGGAAGGTGTGCCCTGTAATCTTACATCCTGCCTCTTAGGTGAGAGCACTCCAATTCCCCTCCATCTCCCCCTTCCCCCAGTTTGGATTTAACTGAGTTTTTCTTTTGGGGGGCATGTATCTGTCTGTGTGAACTAAAACAAAATCTTAAGGCTCCCCAGTGAGCAACCTGACTGATTGCATCCTCTTTTGGCCAAGAGGATCACTAAAACTGAGCTGCCAACCAGGAGAAAGGAGACCAGACAAGCCTCATCATGCCCCCCCTCCCCTTCTTAGATAAGTCCTTTGTGACTCAGTAACAGGCCTGAGGCTATGCAAGACCTACCTGCAGGTCCAAAATACACACAACAAATCACTGGAGTTCATCAGATACTCTAATTAACAGACCCTTATCTTAAGCATTCCTTTTCACTGACTCCTGGTCTTTTCAGACAGAGCCTAACTCTTTCAGCTAAACAATCTTTAAACCTACCAATAACCTGTGAGCTCCCGCCTGTCCCTCTACTTGGGCCAAACCAATACATGTTTTCTATGTATTGATTTATGATCTTACTTGTAATTCCTGTCTCCCTAAAATATATAAAACCAAACTGTAACCCCACTATGTCGAGTCCACTTGCTCAAGGCTTTTTCTTTTTTTTTTTTTTTTGGCAGTTTTTGGCCAGGGCTGGATTTGAACCTGCCACCTCTGGTATATGGGGCCCGCGCCCTATTCCTTTGAGCCACAGGTGCTGCCCAAGGCTTTTTTTTTTTTTTGAGACAGAGACTCACTTTGTCACCCTCAATAGAGTGCCATAATGTCATAGCTCACAGCAACCTCAAACTCCTGGGCTCAGGCAATTCTCTTGCCTCAGCCTCCTGAGTAGCTGGGACTATAGGCGCCTGCCACAATGCTGGCTATTTTTATAGACTAGGTCTCGCTCTGGCTCAGGCTGGTCTTGAACCCATGAGCTCAGGCAATCCACCCGCCTCAGCCTCTTAGAGTACTAGGATTACAGGCATGCTCAAGGCTTCTTGGGTGTGGCTCCAGGTCATGGTCCTCAAATTTGGCTCAGAATAAACCTCTTACAGAGTATGACTTCTTTTCCATTGATATTCATCTACTGGCTTCAGGTTAGTACTGAGTACACTGGATACTGGCTTTTCTATTCTTGTGATACTTTATTAAGGAGAAATATCCTCCAACTCTAACTAGGTTAATACAAAAGACGTAAAGCCTCCATCTTTTTTTTATGGCATAGACAGAGAAATGCAGACAGATTAAAGTGCTCTGCCCAAGTGTGTCAACAAGGTGGGGTGGCAGTAGAGAGGGGCGGAGCTAGAGGTCTTGCCTCATTGCCACAAGTAGCCAAAGTGACATGCATGTTTGCTAAAGATCATTCTGTTGATGAACTCTTTTAAAGAAAAATCAAGCTGTTCTATAAGAGATTGAAATATCTGTCTAAAACTCCTAACACAGCACATTACTGACAGCAAGAGCAGATGAAGCATAGTGTCTTTTCCACACTGAAAGGTAGCTGTGATCAATACAAATCAGAGGTGGTCTGTAGTGTAAATCTCCAGTTCTATAAGCTCCACTGAACACTATTCCTCAATGAAACCATCCTGAGGGGATGTGCAATTTGAAAATCTGCTTCATAACCAAGTGGCTCTGAGATTACTTCGTGTGGGTGTCAGAGATGAAATCAATCGATTGAGAAGCCTAGCTACAGAAGCTACTTCTGCACCTGGACACATCTGAATTTTTGGCACAGCCTGAAGAGGGCTGTTGTTTTTTTCCCTGCAAACCATCTGAAAAGTAATGGTTTACACTGAGTTGGACAAGGCTGGTGAGAACCATCAAACTGCTCTATTCTGAATCCATAATGTACCTCCAGGATTCCAAATGTTCTGACAGCATTTTATGACACTTATATGCTATATGCTTGTCCTGCACCCTCTGTTAATCCACCTGCACCTGGCCCGCACATTCTGGTTACACTCTTCTTCCCACTTTCCCCAGATATCAAGATTTCTATTGCAGGTCTGCACTGCTTCTCCTCACTAGAACAAGAATAACGTCCTTGCCACCACCTACCACACTCATACATACAGTTTAAATCCTGCTCCTCCTTCAGATCTCAGGTCAAATACCACTTTTTCAGCAAAGCTTTCCTTTCCCTGAGGCACCATTCTAGGTCAAGTTGTTTTGTCTCAAGTTTTCACATCTTTTTCTGGGGGTATTTATCTCAGTTTGTAATTCACTGGTGTGATTTCTTGATCACTGTCCATAGTCCTTTCTAAATGGTGAGTTCCATTAGAGAAGGTCCTTTATGTTTGTTCATCATCAAATACCTAGTGTCAAATCTGTGGAATAAACAAGTCAATCGAGGCCAATAACCCTGCTTTGCTCATTTCATATATTCTGCACATTTCTTGGCACAAAGAGGCCTATCTCAAATAAGTAGCATCTATGCAAACAACTGTCATACCTTCTATTAACCTTTACCTTTTTTTTTTTTTTTTGAGACAGAGTCTCACTGTGTTGCCCTTTGCAGAGTGCCATGGCGTCACAGCTCACAGCAACCTTAAAGTCTTGGGATTCAGCGATTCTCTTGCCTCAGCCTCCCAAGTAGCTAGGACTACAGGTACCCATCAAAACCCCCAGCTATTTTTGGTTGCAGCTCTTCCCGGGCTGTGTTTGAACCCGCCACCCTTGGTGTATGTGGCCAGCGCCATATCCACTGAGCTACAGGTGCCAAACCTCTATTAACCTTTAAAACTCTAGTAAGCCAGTAGAGGTGTTGGACGCCTGGTGGGAAGATCCCTTGAGCCCAGTTCAAGAGTCCAGCCTGGGCAACACAGTGAGACTGAGTCTTTAAAATAATAAAAAAATAAATTTAAAAAAAAAGTCTACTAAAAAGGAAAATTTTTATCTCCACTTTTCAAAGATTTAAATAATTGTGCCTGGGGTTCCTCATAAAAACACTGAGACCCTAACCAGGGTCCTATTTAAAAGCTATACTTTAGAAAAAAAAGAAAGAAAAAAACAGAGCCAGACAGGGTCTCATGCCTGTAATCTAGCACTCTAGGAGGCTGAGCTCAGAATTTTGAGACTAGCTTGAGCAAGGGCAAGATTTCCTCTCTACTAAAAATAGAAAAACTAGTGAGGTGTCATGGCAGGAACGTGTAGCCCCAGTTACTCAGGAGGCTGAGGCAAGAGAATTGCTTTAGCTCAGAAGTTCGAGACTAGCCTGAGCAAGAGCAAGACCCTGTCTCTACTAAAAATAGAAAAATAAAGTGGGCACTGTGGGAGGTGCCTGTAGCCCATTTACCCAGAAAGCTGAGGCAAGAGGATCACTTGATACCAGGAGTTTGAGATTGCTAGCGGCACTCTACCCAGGGTGGCAGAGTAAGACTGTCTCCAAAAAAAAAAAAAGAGTTAATGAGGAATAGAAGCCATTAGTTTATTCAAACCAAGTTCTTCCTACCTGCCTGGCATTTAAGCAACATAAAAACTGCAGCAGGTAAACTGGACAGATAGTAATAATAAATCTTGTACACACAGAAAGCAATATAAATAGAATATAAAATTTTGAAAGTATTGTACATGCTAGTTTGTCTTCAAAGTTTCTCAGAATGCCAAACTTTGTTTTATCAGGGAGTTAATCATCACCTCTTGTTTATACTGAATTTATTTCCAGTTTTTTCTTTTTTAAATAAAAGGCCTATTTTCCTGACATGGAAGCCTGCACAGGAGTTTTGCGGACCTTCAGACTCCCAGTCAGTGAGGACATACCATTCCAAACCCCAACTCCTCAAAGTGAAAGATTTGTTTCAAACTTCATTGGTGTGATTTTGTAAACTAAAGGATCTGCAGAGGAGAAATCTAACTTATTACAAAAACTACAATTTTTTAAGTGTTTTGCAATAAAAAAAGAAAGAATAATTATGTGAGATGAATGAAAAACATTAGAAATACTCTACCCCCCCCCCAAAAAAATTAACACTCATTATCACATGGTACTGCTTGGCTCTCTCTGGTCTTGTCTTTATCATTGCTTTTCTTTTGTCCTAAGCTCCATTCCACTCAAATTCCAGCTCCTGGTTTTATAATACCCTTCATTTATCAGAACAACCCTGTCAAGTTGAGTACCATTAACAGATAATGAGAGGAGACAACAGATGTGGCTGGAAGCAAAGCACTCCATATTCTACAGGCCTCAGCAAGCAACCAAGTGAACTGACATCTGACTTTACCCTAACAGTTATAATTAAATCCAAAGTCTAGTTAAACCGACATTAATGCTACGACCAGGAAAGACACATGGGAAATGTGAATTATAACCTTAGCACTAGCTAAATAGCGCTCAGGCGATTCCACACCTTAACCTCCAACAACTACCCTGCATTTACTCTCCAGCATTCTGTTTCCCTCACTGCAAGAAAGGATTCTGGACATACAGTCTAAATATGGTAGCTTTGGGCCACTCCCCAAGATGGGGGGGGGGGGCGGCTGTTGCATTTTTATAGGAAAGTTTAAACAGTAACATTCCTCTAGTAATAACTAGTGAGATCCTTCAAAATTGTAACTATCAAGTTGAAAAAAATCAACATTCTTTCCTTTAGTGTTCGGTACAGCCATTCAGATCAAGTAATTTAGCTCACCCCAGTGTCAAAATGTCAAAAGAATACCCAAAAATCAATCAAGGGGGCAGAGGTTTTGTACTACAGTAGTCCCCCCCCCTTATCTACAGTTTTTCTTTCCACAGCTTCAGTTACCTACAGTCAACCACAGCTCAAAAACAGGTGACTATAGTACAATAGAGAGACCATATTCGTAAAACTTTCATTACACTGTTATAATTGTTCTATTTTATTGTTATTTTGTTTTTACTCTCTTACTATGCATACTTTATAAATTACATCTTACCATATATAAGTATGCAAAGGAAAGCAACAGTAAAAATAGGGTTGAGTACTCTCCACAGATTCAGACATCCACTGGGGGCCCTGGAACATATGTCCACAGATAAGGGGGAGACCACTATACTATATAGAATATGAAGTTATATTAATTAATTCCAAGCAAACCATCTACTTCTTTCCCTTTTGCAACTCACCAAAATGTCACAACAAAAACTATATAGAGTTTTCTTTTCTTTTTTTTGAGACAGAGCCTCAAGCTCTCCCCCTGGGTAGAGTGCTATCGCATCACAGCTCACAGCAACCTCCAACTCCTGGGCTCAAGCAAGTCTCCTGTCTCAGCCTCCCAAGTTGCTGGGACCACAAGCGCCCGCCACAACGCCTGGCTATTTTTTTTTGGTTGCAGCCATCATTGCTGTTTGGTGGGCCCAGGCTGGATTCGAACCCACCATCTTAGGTGTATGTGCCTGGTGCCTTAGCCATTTGAGCCACAGGCACCAAGCCTAGAGTTTTCAAAATTAAAAAAAGTATATTTCTTTTTGAAGCCCTTTCAGATCCTTTAGAAATTTGAATATGTTCCTCCAGAAAATCCAAGCTGTCCCACTCAACAGATTGAAGTCTTTCCAGGCTCCCTCTAGAACACATGCATACACACACACACATGCGTCACATATGTATTTATCTATGAGGTTCACTCTGTGGATTTTTGTTTCACAAAGATGAGCTCCTACTATTCGTGCTACACAGCAAGTCACTTCTCCCACTTTACAGCCGTTAATGTCCCGTTCCTGTTCGTGGAGTCATGGAACTGTTCAGTATGGGAGGACCATAATTAATAAGTCTCTAATTGGGGGCAGTGCCTGTGGCTCAGTGGGTAGGGCTCCAGCCCCATATACCAAGGGTGGTGGGTTCGAACCCAGCCCTGGCCAAACTGCAACAAAAAATAGCCAGGTGTTGTGGTAGGAGTTGGAGGAGGTTGTTGTGAGCTGTGATGCCACTGCACTCTACCGAGGGCAAAAAAACCAAGTCTCTGAGACTTTTCGCATTTTATACCCTTAGAAATGTCGCTACAACAAACTTCTTGTGTGCATCTCTGTGCATACATGTATTTCTAGACTGCAGGTATCCCTAACATGATGGGTACACACTTCTTTAGTCAGAGAGATTTAGTTAAACTGCCCTCCAAAGAATGGGACCAATTTATATTCGTACCAACAGCAGTTCCCACACTCTCGTTCTGTTTGGTTTGTTTTTTTGATATTGGAGCATATACTTTCCTGGCTCTATTACCCTTCTGGCCATTTTCTATTTCTTCCATAACCCCTTCTAAATACAAGTAGTCCATGTGTACTTTCCTCCTCTAGCCTGTCTCGTGAGTGAGGAGATTCACTCTCAAGCTGCTTTGGTGTTAGCAATTCCAAAAGTTCACTTTTCCAACTGAGTTTCTTCTTCCCAGCAGACTCACATTTACAAATGTCCTGTGGAATCCACCACAACAGCATTCCACAGATACCCTCAAATCATCCCAAACCAAATCAAAATTTCCTCTCCCATATGTTCTGCCTTCCCCCAAACAGTTCCAAGATATTCCTGTTGCCCCAGTGTGGGTGTTTATAACAGCATGACCCTCCTTCTTGAGGAAATTATGTTATGACTTATATCCTAAAAGGTATGTGAAATCAGAATCAGTACATTAAACACAAAATATTTCTTAGTTTTTAGCACTACTGAATAATTTCCTATTATTTTGAAAGTAGGCAACTATGACCTAATCTGTAGTTCACAAGTCTTAAATGCCAATCAAGGTCAGGCATATATTAAAATGAATTTTTAAAGTAATCTTCCTAATTACCTATCCATCCATTTATTGTGTCACTATCCATTCAGTGAACATTTAATGATCCACTCACATACGCTTCTTTATAGATAAAAATGCTAAAGAACAGAAATATAAAATATTAAATCAATTAGGCTGGTGAAAATTATATGCACGACAAAAGACTTATACAATCATGAACACATGGTACAATAATGAGACAAATACTCCATGAGTATTAAAGAAGTAGTTTTTATGTCTTTTAATGCCAGAATCTTAATATTTATTCCTTTCGTTTAGTAATAAAATTTGAATCAATTTCATCCTAAATACTGGTCTATATATTACGCCCTTAGAAAATAACCAGAAATAATATCATTTTTATATATATATACAAAGACTGGGCAGCAAGGAATAGGGCGCTGGCCCCATATACCAGGGGTAGTGGGTTCAAGCCCAGCCCTGGCCAAAACTGGAGAAAAAAGAAAAAAGAAAAAAAAACAGACTTGGCCTTTAGTAAAATTCTAAGCAACACATACTCCAAAATTAAATATATAGATACAATAGTAAGATTGAGTATTAACTGCAACTTTCCTGTTTTACACTTTCCAGCATAGTCCCAAACATATATTTGAAGAGTAATTAACTATTAATAAAGATTTAAAGTATTATTTCATGAAATTAAAAGTTACCAACAATATTAAAATATATTTCAGAAAAAAAAAACTTGCAGCATCAAACCCCCTTTTACAAGAACAGACGGTGGAAGCACTAGTCTTCCATGTGCACTCACTGCAAACTCTCCCGACATAGTCAGCAACTGAAGGTCAAGCCTGAAATATTTAGTTTTTGAAGTAGGCAGCCCTCTCATCAATGTAGGTTATGAAATAAGCCTTAAGCCAACTTCAGACAAAAAAAGAGACCTGTAAGGGTATACTTAAATCTTTTAAGGACATTTTCATTTCTATTTCAAAACTCACCAGGAATCTTAGATTGTCTGGAAGAAACTGCAAACACTTGAAAAGGCAAAATGCAGTTAAGAACAGATTTCTGGCAAGGGCAGGGTGGCTCATGCCTGTAATCCTAACACTGTTAGACTGAGACAAAAGGTTAGCCTGAGGTCAGGAGGCAGAAAGCAGCCTGAGCAAGAGTGAGACCTCATCTCTACTTTTAAAAAAACAGAAAAAAATGAGGCAGCATTTGGTGTAAGCCTGAGTCCCAGCTGCTCGGCAGGCTGAAGCAGTTTGAGGTTGCAGGGAGCTAAGATGATGCCTTTGAGGCTGCTGTGAACTGCAGTGAAACTACTGCACTCTACCCAGGGTGAAACTGAGTGAGATTTTGTCTCAAAAACAGAAACAAAAATGTATATATACACAAACACACACACAAACACTCACTCAGCATGCTGTAACACATTGACTAAAACAAAAATCAAGAGTCACAGTTTCAAGAATGCTGGACCTAAACAATACAGCATAATTTTTTGTCTTTTCATTTGGGGGAGAGATTAGAAGTGAGTGAGTTTTTTTTGGTTTTTTTTGTTTTTTTTTTTTTTGAGACAGAGTCTCACTTTATTGCCCACAGCAGAGTGGGCACAGCTCACAGCAACCTCCAACTCCTAGGCTTAGGCGATTCTCTTGCCTCAGCTTCCCAAGTAGCTGGGACTACAGGTGCCCGCCACAACGCCCGGCTATTTTTTTTTGTTCCAGTTTGGCTGGGGCTGGGTTCAAACCCACCATCCCCGGTATATGCAGCCGGTGCCCTACTCACTGAGCATAGGTGCCACCCAAGGTGAGTGAGATTTTCATATAAGATACATGATAAATATATATTCTCCAGTTTAATTTTACCTGATTAGAAAAGCAAATACTGGAGGAGAGGAGCAAGATGGCAGCTGAGTAACAGCTTCCTTGCAACTGGGCACAGTGAGACTGGGGAGAGAAGACTACAGGCATCTCTGACCAGTGGGATCTGCCCAGAAACATCCCTTTGGGGACACAGGGAGTCAGTGAGAGACTTCTGGACCCCATGAGGAGGACAAAAGCAATAGAGAACAGGACTCACTGAAACGCTAGTCCAGAGGCATGGTAACTTACAGAGCAAGAGGAAGTGAAAGGAAAATTAGGGCAAGGAAGTAGATAAAAGAAAACACTCAAGAGGAAGAATCAGCAGAAAAATCCTGGCAACATGAAAAACCAATCCAGAGCAACACCCCCCGCCCAAGGGACTGTGAGGTAGCTACTGCAGAGGATTCCACCTATAAAGAAATGTTAGAAATGATAGAAAGGGAATTTAGAATACAGATGATGAAAACAATGAAGGAAACTGCAGATAAAGTGGAAAATAACCAAAAGGAAATCCAAAAACAGAATCAAATAAGAGATGAAACCATATGAAGAATATAGAAAGAATATAGCAGAGCTGAAGGAACTGAAGTAGTCAATTAGGGAACTTAAAGATGCAATACAAAGTATCAACAACAGATTAGACCATGCAGAAAGAATCTCAGAGGTAGAGGACAAAGCTCTTGAGATAACTCAGATAGTTAAAGAGGCAGAAAAGAAGAGAGAGAAAGCAGAACATTCACTGACACAATTATGGGACTTTATGAAGCATTCAAACATACGAGTTATAGGTATCCCAGAAGGGGAAGAAGAATGTCCCCAGGAGAATGGAAGCCATACTAGAGAATGTTATAAATGAAAATTTCCCAAATATCACCAAAGATTCTGACATACTCCTTTTAGAGGGGTATTGGACCCCAGGTTGCCTCAACTCTAATAGAGCTTCTGTAAGATACATTGTGATGAACCTGTCCAAAGTCAAGACAAAAGAAAAGATTCTTCAAGCTGCCAGAAGTACGCACCTGTTGACCTACAGGGGCAAATCCATCTGGGTAACTGCAGACTTCTCTAATAAAACTTTTCAAGCAAGAAGACAATGGTCAACTACCTTTAATCTAATTAAACAAAACAATTTCCATCCCAGAATTCTATATCCTGCTAAGCTAAGTTTTATAATTGACAGAGAAATCAAATCATTTACTGATATACAAACACTGAGGAAATTCGCCACAACAAGAACCCAAGCCATCCATTTGCTGTCTGCAGGAAACACACCTAGATTCAAAAGACAAATTAAAACTCTGAGTTAAGGGTTGGAAGACAGTTTTTCAGGCAAATAGAATTCAGAAGAAAAGAGGAATTGCAATCTTATGCTCAGATACATGTCGACTTAAAGTAACTAAACTCAAAAAAGACAAAGATGGTCACTTTATATTGGTCAAGGGAAAAATACAACAAGAAGAAATTTCAATTCTCAATATTTATGACCCCAACTTAAATGCTCCTAGATTCTTGAAACAGACATTACTCAGTCTGAGCAATACGATATCCTATACCACCACAGTAACAGGGGACTTTAACACTCCTCTTACAGAGCTGGACAGATCCTCTAAAGAGAAATTAAACAAAGATATAAGGTACTTAAATGAGACCTAGAACAACTGGGCTTGATAGACGCATATAGACTACTCCATCCCAAAGATAAAGAATATATATTCTTCTCATCGCCCCATGGAACATTCTCCAAAATTGATCATATCCTAGGACACAAAACAAACCTCAACAGAATCAAAAGAACTGAAATTTTACCTTGTATCTTCTCAGACCATAAGGCACTAAAGGTGGAACTCAACTCCAACAAAAAACGTTCAACCCCACATAAAGGCATGGAAATTAAACAACCTTCTGTTGAATGACAGTTGGGGAAGAAATAAAGGAAGAAATCATTAAGTTCCTTGAGCACAGCAACAATGAAGACACAAGCTACCAAAACCTGTGAGATACTGCAAAAGCAGTTCTGAGAGGAAAATCTATTGCTTTAGATGCCTACATTCGAAAAACAGAAAGAGAACATATCAACAAACTCACAAGCCATCTTATGGAACTGGAAAAAGAAGAACAATCTAAGCCTAAACCCAGCAGAAGA
>NW_003852462.1:5867683-5873291 GCF_000181295.1 Otolemur garnettii
CTGTGGTCCCAGCTACTTGGTAGGCTGAAGCAGGAGACTTGCTTGAGCCCAGGAGTTGGAGGTTGCTATGAGCTATGATGCCACAGCACTCTACCCAGGGGGACAGCTTGAGGCAAAGAAAAGAAAGAGAAAGAAAGGAAGAAAGGAAGGAAGGAGGGAAGGAAGGGAAGGAAGGCAAGGAAGGGAAGGAAGGGAAGGAAAGAGAGAAAGAGAGAAAGAGAAGAAAGAGAGAAAGAAAGAAAGAAAGAAAGAAAGCGAGCTCCTGAACAGACCAATTTCAAGCACTGAGATCAAAGAAACAATAAAAAAAAAATCTTCCAACAAAAAAATGCCCTGGTCTGGATGGCTTCACTCCAGAATTCTAGCAAGCCTTCAAGAAAGAGCTTATTCCTGTACTGCAGAAATTATTCCAAAAAATTAAGGAGGAAGGAATCTCCCCCAACACGTTCTAAGAAGCAAACATCACCCTGATAACAAAACCAGGAAAAGACCCAAATAAAAAGGAGAATTTCAAACCAATTTCACTAATGAATACAGATGCAAAAATTCTCAACAAAATCCTAGCCAATAGATTACAGCTTATCATCAAAAAAGTAATACATCATCATCAAGTAGGTTTCATCCCAGGGATACAAGGCTGGTTTAACATGCATAAGTCCATAAACATTATCCACTGTATTAACAGAAGCAAAAACAAAGACCATATGATCCTCTCAGTAGATACAGAAAAAGCATTCAACACAATCCAGCATCCTTTTCTAATTAGAGCACTGAAGAGTATAGGCATACGTGGCACATTTCTTAAACTGATTGAAGCTATCTATGATAAACCCACAGCTAATATTTTACTGAATGAAGTAAAACTGAAAGCTCTTCCTCTTAGAACTGGAACCAGACAAGGCTGTCCTGTCACCATTACTATTCAACAGTGCTGGAAGTTCTAGCCAGTACAATTAGGGAAGACAAGGAAATAAAGGGCATCCAAAAGGCATAGCAAAAGGCATGGCATGACTACAAAGCCATGGTGGGCAAGACAGCATGGTACTGGCACAAAAATAAAGACATAGACATTTGGAATCAAATAGAAAATGAAACTAACATCTTACAACCACCTAATCTTCAATAAACCAAACAAGAACATACACTGGGAGAAAGACCCCCTATTCAATAAATGGTGCTAGGAGAACTGAATATCCACAGACCCACACCTTTCTCCATTCACAAAAATTGATTCAAGATGGATAAAGGACTTAAGTTAAGGCATGAAACAATAAAAATCTCAAAGAAAGTATGGGAAAAACACTGGAAGATATCAGCCTGGGGAAAGACTTCATGAAGACGACTACCATGGCAATTGCAACAACAAAAATAAACAAATGGAACTTAAACTCAAAAGCTTCTGTACAGCTAAGGAGACAATCACCAAAGCAAATAGACAACCTACACAATGGGAAAGGATATTTCCATATTTTCAATCAGACAAAAGCTTGATAACTATGATCTATAGAGCACTCAAATTAATCCACATGAAAAAAGCCAACAATCCCATATATCAATGTGCAAGAGCCATGAATAGAACCTTCTCTAAAGAAGACAGATGAATGGCTAACAAACATATGAAAAAATGCTCATCATCCCTAATTATTAGAGAAATGCAAATCAAAACCACCCTGAGATCCCATCTAACCCCAGCAAGAATGGCCTACATCACAAAATCTCAAAACTGCAGATGCTGGCATGGATGTGGAGAAGGGAACACTTTTACACTGCTGGTGGGACTGTAAACTAATACAACCTTTTTAGAAGGAAATATGGAGAACCCTCAAAGAAGTCAAGCTAGACCTCCCATTTGATCCTGCAATTCCATTACTGGGCATCTACTGAGAAGGAAAAAAATCCTTTTATCATAAGGACACTTGCACTAGACTGTTTACTGCAGCTCAATTTACAATTGCCAAAATGTGGAAATAGCCTAAATACCCACCAACCCAAGAATGGATTAACAAGCTGTGGTATATGTACACCATGTGATACTATTCAGCCATTTAAAAAAATGGAGACTTTACAGGCTTTAATCCGGATGGAAGTGGAACATGTTATTTTTAGTAAAGCATCACAAGAATGGAGAAGCATGAATCCTATGTATTCAACTTTGATATGAGGACAATTAATGACCTCGTACACAGTAGGGGGGTGGGGGAAGGGGAGAGCAGAGAGAGAAAGGAGGAGGGAGGGGTAGGGAGAAAGAAGAGCAGAGAGAGGGAAGGAAGAAGGGGTAGGGTCTTGGTGTGTGCCATACCTTTTGGGGGCAAGACACAATTGTAAGAGGGACTTTACCTAACAAATGCAATCAGTGTAATCTGTTTTCTTGTACCCTCAATGAATCCCCAACAATTAAAAAATAAAAATAAAAATAAAGAAAAGCAAATACTGGCAGTGCCCGTGGCTCAGTGGGTAGGGGGCCAGTCCCACATACCAGGGGTGGCAGGTTTGAACCCAGCCCCAGCCAAACTGCAACAAAAAAATAGCCAGGCATTGTGGCAGGTGCCTGTAGTCCCAGCTACTCAGGACGCTGAGGCAGGAGAATAGCCTAAGCCCAGGAGTTGGAGGTTGCTGTGGGCTGTGACGTCACAGCACTCTATCGTAGGCGATAAAGTGAGACTGTCTCTAAAAAAAGTAAAGAAAAGCAAATACTATATACTTGGCCTGCAGGAAACACAACTTAGTACAAAGGAAGGTATGCACTAATTTCTAATGTTTATATCATTTGATTAATTACAACAATAAAATCTAAACACCATCATCTCCTCCAATCTTCAGAGCAAGCTAAGTCTGCAATAAAAAATATAAGAGCCCTACCCTCTAACTCTGGCATGTTTAAACAATCATAATGTAAAGCATGTTCCTTTTTACAAGTGAAAGGAAATGACTGCCAAATGCTTCCTTTACAATCTCTCCAGAATAGGGCAGGCCTTTTAATGTGAAATTTTCCTGACATTCCAATTGTAGCAGACATTGAATAAACAGAGATACCTTAAAAGCTGACCTGGTTCTGCTATCTTTTATTGAAGGCCTACCAAAGATCAGACACGAGTCCTGTGCTATTTACATTTTTTGGTACATTAATCACTTTTATACTCAAGGGCTTTAGAAAAATGCAGTAGATTTTTTTTAAATGAAAATAACCACAGGATGTAACCATAGCTATATTGGTCTTTTTCTCAGGAAGGTCAGAAAACCTTTAAAAACAGGAAATCTGGGCTATAAGGTTGAGAAATGTTTGTTTTAATAGTTCAAGCATCATCGTTGCAGTTTGCAGTCAGCTGTTACAGCGAACTACAGTTTTATTCTTTCCAGCCAGGGATAAATGTCCCTAGTGAAAAGACTAAAAAGTTACCCATATAACTCGAGAAGCGCATTATCCTAAAATAAGATTTGTTATAAAATCTGAATCATAAATCTTGCAAAATATCCCTCAATCTCAAATAGAAGCTAATTTAGTAACTAGAAGAGGAATAATTTGTCTTTTGCAATAAATTTATAAAGGCTAAAGAAAGTAGTAAAGAAATTTCTTTATAAAGGCTAAAGAAAGCATAGTAACCAATGCTAAGATAGCTTCCTAGAAGGAATTAGCAGTGGGTTAAGAATTGATACTTGCCATTTTATCTTGATAATCTTATCTTTAATCGTTATACTAACATTAATCATTATAATCAAATATAAGAATAATAATATTTCTTGAATACAAATTCTTACTTAAAACCTAAGTCAATGGGCTCGGCACCTGTAGCTAAATGGTTATAGGGCACCAGCCACATACACTGGGGGCTGGCGGGTTCAGCCCAGGTCTGCTAAACAACAATTACAACTACATCCAAATATATATATTTGGATAGAACCTGTAGTCCCAGCTACGCAGGAGGCTGAGGCAAGAGAATCGCTTAAGCCCAAGAGTCTGAGGTTGCTGTGAGCTGTGATGTCACAGCATCCTACCAAGTGCAACATAGTAAAATTCTCTCTCTCAAACCCCCCCCCCAAAAAACCCTAAGTCAATGAATACTAACCTAAAAAAATCTTATCCCTAATAAAATGATGCTTTCTGCTTTTAAGAAAAAAAAATTTTAAATAATTTTAAAATTCTACTAGAAAAAATTCCAGGGCAGTGGCGCCTGTGGCTCAGTGGGTAAGGCGCTGGCCCCATATACCAAGGGTAGTGGGTTTAGGCCCGGCCCTGGCCAAACTGCAACAGAAGGAATAGCCGGGCATTGTGGTGGACGCCTGTAGTCCCAGCTACTTGGAAGGCTGAGGCAGAAGAATCGCCAAGGCCCAGGAGTGGGAGGTTGCTGTGGGCTGTGTGACACCACGGCACTCTACCAACGGCAATAAAGTAAGACTCTGTCTCTAAAAAATAATAAAATAAAATTCCACTAAACAAATTTATAACATGGCTAACATCAAAGATATTGTATTTCAAAAAATAAAATTTGCTGATTCAGTTCTTTATCCTTGTCTATGTAGGCCATCAAAAAGAAGAGTTTTTTTTTATTTGTGTACTCTATTTCATATGGAATTAAATGTTCTACTATGAAAACTTTCAGCCAAAAAACCCTGAATATCATAACACATATACTATAGCAACTTAAAGTTCGTTTAGCTTTTAAAGGATAGTGATTGGAAAATCATAATATTGCCATGAAGTGCTTTAAAACATGAAGCTTGTATTACCACAAAAGTCTGCCATCTACCCCAATGTGTGTCAAGAAGGGAAATAAATCAAAGTGATTTTCAATTTGAAAGTTATAGCTACTTTAAAAGTTTTTAATGTTTACCTCTACAATATCCCTAGAGGGGACTGAATTACCTCATTTAGCAGATGGGAATAAAATGAAAATTCCCTCAACCTTATCTTCCTTATCTTTTTCTTTATGGTTCAGAAGGCATTACTTTAATAACTTTATCTTTCCAAAGGCATCGCTCAAATAACAACTAATCCTAAAAGGCGCCTACTGGTTTTCATTTTAGTGTACACCATATTACTCTCAGGCTTGTTTTCTAGAAATCGGGTGACAATAGAGTGACACCTTCAAAATTCTGAAGCAAAGTCTCCAAATTAAAATTCTATACCAAACCAAACTGTGAATATAAAGTATGACTATAAAGACACTTCCGGACACACACAGCCTCAAAACATTTAATTCCCAGGCACCCTTCTCAGGAAGATACTCCACAAACAAGAGGGAACCAAACAACAACCTCTGAAAAGTGGTCTCTGAGGGCCAGGCAAGAGCAGCTCACACCTGTAATCCCAGCACCTTGGGAGGCCAAGGGAGGTGAACTGCTTGAGCGCGGGAGTTCAAGACCAGCCTGAGCAAGAGCAAGAACCCATCTCTACTAAAAATAGAAAAAAACTAGCTGGGTGTCACGGGGTACACCTGCAGTCCCAGCTACTTGGGAGGCTGAGACAAGAGGTCCCTTGAGCCCAAGAGGCTGAGGTTGCTGTGAGATATGACGAACCGGCTCGGCGCCTATAGCTCAACCGGCTAAGGCGCCAGCCACGTACACCTAAGGTGGCGGGTTCGAATCCCCAGCCCGGACCCGCCAAACAACA
>NW_003852462.1:5873470-5883929 GCF_000181295.1 Otolemur garnettii
AAAAAAAAAGAGATATGACGAACCAAGGCACTCTACCCAAGGTAACAGAGACTCTGTCTTTAAAAAAAAAAAGAAAGAAAGAAAGAAAGAAAAGAAAGGAAAAATGGCTCGGCACCTGTGGCTCAAGTGGCTAAGACGCCAGCCACATATACCTAAGGTGGTGGGTTTGAATCCAGCCCGGACCCGCCAAACAACAATGACGGCCACAACCAAAAAACAGCCAGGCATTGTGGTGGGCGCCTGTGGTCCCAGCTACTTGGGAGACTGAGGCAGGAGACTCACTTGAGCCCAGGAGTTGGAGGTTGCTGTGAGCTGTGATGCCATAGCGCTCTACCCAGGGGGCAGCTTGAGGCTCAAAAAAAAAAGAAAAGAAAAATGGTCTCTGAGGGGATGACTATAAAAACATGAGAAGGAAGACCCTTTTCAACAGCTCAGGGACAGATCAGGAAATCAATCATTTTAAGAAGTAGGCATCAGACTGAAATTTATTTTTCGTCACAGGAGAGACTGTACTACATTTCTCCACCTTTTGGCAAGACTCTTGAAATTTAGCTAACCCACAGTAATACTCTGAAACCAAAAGTAAAAGTGAAGAAAAAACAAAGAACCACCAAAAAAGTTTTAAAAATCAAAAACGATTTAACCACCAAACTCAATCATTATGATTTTAATACACATAAATGAGAAACATATCACTAACTGAAGTAACAGTTTTAAAAGATACAAGCTGTAAGCAAAAGTACAAAATATACCACTAGCTTCAAAGAACATAAACTTTTTTTTTTTTTGAGACAAATATTGGGTTCAAGCGATTTTCTTGCCTCAGCCCAGGTAGCTAGGACTACAGGCAGCCGCCACAGCTCAGGTTGGTCTTGAACTCGTGAGCTAAGGCAATCCACCCACTTTAGCCTCCCAAGTGCTGGGATTATAGGTGTGAGCCACCGTGCCCAGCAGAACATGAACTTTCAAAATAATTTTTAGCATTTCAACCATTTGTCTATTCATAGATATGCTCCATAATCAGCTAATGGCTTTAAAAAGAGAGAGAGAAAGAATAGATAAAAGAAAAGAAAATTCAGGATATTTTAAACAGCAAGCTAATCATTAGGTTAACAGTGGCACTTTTCAGTATCTCGCCAAAGAAATGCCTTGTCATTGATTGAGAATTCTACTGAATATTAACACCATTATTCTGTCAATAATAAGTGCTTGCGTACACTTCACAAGTTCATTAATAATCCTCTAAAATGACCCAAATTAAAGCTTGGCAAGCAGTTTCTCATGAAACAGAATTTGCTTTAGTTCTGGTTTGTTAGAACTAAATGTGCCAAGTGGCAAGCTAAGATGTGGAAACACACTTTAAAAGTTATGCTTTTAAAGTGTTCAATGACTCAAACAGAGATTTCATTAGGCAGTAGCAAAACAAATAGAGGAATACCTATTTCATTTGCAATCTGTTAAGTTTCAGATGGGTAATTTTACAATGACTACCAAGAGCCATTAGGATAAATTTTAAAGGAGACAGATATATGCTCCCTAGATTTCATTAGAAGGAGAGGAAGGTAACCAGAATGGATCATATTCTCAGCATTAAAAGCAATCAAGAGTCGAGTAACCCACACAGAAACTGCCTTTGTGCTGACTATACTGTGTGTGTTTGGCGTCCCTGGGAATGCTGACATATTCACTGCAAGTGGTGATTGAAGAGTCAATTAAGGGAAAGGGTTTGCAGCAAAAATCTAAACTAAAAATAATCCATTTACAGGAGAACAGTACAAGACAAGCTGGCTAAACTATAATCAAAGTCTGTATTTCCAGTTTCAATAGTAAACACAGTTGTTAAGAGTGGTTAACACACAAGACCATAAGTGCGTGCAATTTCAAGTAAGAAACATCTGTTTTACCAATAGTATCCTTGATATGGTCTCCATCTCTTTGCTCAGAGAAAGTGTGAGAGTAAGAACAAGAGCAAGCACAATATATGAAAGAGAAGCCAATTTACCTTGGAGAATTTTGGGCATTTCATATAATCCCTCAAATTATAAATTCTAGAGCTGTTTGTAGAACTTTGCAGATTTTATTTTAAAACAGGATCAGATAAGAATCTAACCTCTCCTTCTGCTATTATTTTTAGTCCCTCCTCACTGAGGCAGTGTTCCTGTTTCTACACTGAAGAGTGGAATTGAAGAAAACCCAGCAAGCGACACAGGCAAAGGCAGAAGTGCCTCATATTTCATGAGACAAAAGATACGGTGCAATCTTAAGTAAGGTGCTAGACGGTTGATTGTTTTTAGTTCTGCAGGCAAAACTGCTGTTAATTTCACCAATGAAGTTAAGCCCTGTGTGTTTGGCTGCGTGATTTTAAGTGGTGAGAGACGCTCCGCCCCTGGGGTTCTTATCCTCCCTAGTTCCGCCTGAGCTGCCCAGCCTTTAACACATCTACCCCATGGTGAGGGACTCCAGCTTGCACTAAGATGGCTGTAGTTCTTCCGGCTTTATAGTTTACTAACTGAGTAACTGGTAACCACAGGCAGGCCTCTGTATGCCCATCTCTAACTCTCCATACACTCACCTGTACAATGTGACCTAATAGACAGTACTTACTGTACAAGATTATCATAATGAGATGAAATAATCCAAGTAAAACCTTTATTAAAGAGTATCCAGCCCATAGGAAATGCTCAATGAATGTTAGTTTCCATTAGCGTGGTCATCCTGGACTCTGTTGTGAACTTACTTTAAGAACCTGATTAAAGGCTCAGCGCCTGTGGCTCAAGCGGCTAAGGCGCCAGCCACATACACCTAAGGTGGCGGGTTCGAATCCCCAGCCTGGGCCCGGCAAACAACAATGACGGCTGCAACCAAAAAAAAAAAAAAAAAAAAGGCCGGGCATTGTGGCGGGCACCTGTAGTCCTAGCTACTTGGGAGGCTGAGTCAGGAGACTCACTTGAGCCCAGGAGTTGGAGGTTGCTGTGAGCTGTGATGCCATGGTACTCTACCCAGGGGGATAGCTTGAGGCTCTGTCTCAAAAAAAAAAAAAAAAAAGAACCTGATTAAAATAATCAGCCAGGACCTAAATCATCCCATCAGCAAGGTTAGTAATTCATTGTGTGGGAAGCACATCATTCTGTAGACTAAGAGGGGGAGTAGGGAGAGAAGCACCATCAGTGTTTTGGTTTTTGCCCTTGTTACCACCACCACGGCATCATGTATAACACATGGGGAAGGAACGTGTCTGAGAGATGCTCACCTGGGCCCTGCAAGCAGAGCACCTATCACCAAAGGCAGTGCCTGTCTCAGCAGTAAACCGTTCCCTGCCTCCTGCCTCCTGCCTCCCCTTCACCACTCAGTACCACCTGAGTGCAGTAGAGCCACACAGCAGCTAGGCAATGTCAAAATGCTGTCAAAAGTACAATTCTGATGAAATAATAAAGTTATCTACCACTAAATAATTCTGTTCCAAATTTATGTCCCTAAGGTATTATTTAATACCCCAAGGGGCCCAAGATAGAAGTGGCAGAGGATGACACTGAAACATTTCCAAAAGGCACCCTACTATATATTTACTAAAGCAAGCCTAATGAAACAAATGAAGTAAGGCCAACTTGCATAACATAAACATCGAGGAACAAAGGTTTGAGATTTGCCATCTGCTTAACTCAAGTGAGACAAAAGACAAATGTCTATCAAAGAAAGGGTTTCTACAGAATCATAAAAACAGTATTCAAATAATTTTCCTCATTTCCATTTTCCTTAGATTAGTAAAAAAAGGCCTACCAAACAGTTAATGGATTAAAAACTGTTACTATTTTCAAAACACTTAAAATAAATTATTTAAATGCTTATATGTCCACTACCACCCCCAGAGAATCAATCACTCCCTTCTTTATGCCACCTCTCTACCCTCAACATAATTCCACTGCTATGTTTCTCATAGGCTTAAATTTATTTCCTAAAAATTAGTTTCCACTGCTACATGAAGCCACTTCAAGGCATGGAGCATATTTTACTCATTTTCATACTCCCAAATATTCCTAAATAATATATTCATTAATTAAAGAAACATTTTTTTTGAGACAGAGCCTCAAGCTGTCCCCCTGGGTAGAGCGCTATGGCATCACAGCCCACAGCAACCTCTAACTCCTGGACTCACGCGAGTCTCCTGCCTCAGCCTCCCAAGTAGCTAGGACCACAGGCGCCCGCCACAATGCCCAGCTATTTTTTGGTTGCAGCTGTCGTTGTTTGGCAGGCCCGGGCTGGATTCGAACCCGCCACCTTAGGTGTATGTGGCTGGCACCTTAGCCACTTGAGCCACAGGAGCCGAGCCTAATTAAAGAAACTTACTAGGCCTACTGTGTGCCAGATGTTTTATACATTCAACAAAAATGTATGGGACAGGCACTGCTCTAAGCACTTGAAGTACACCTGTGAACAAAGCAGAGAGCCCTGACCTCATGGAACTTAGATTCTGCAGGAAGAACAATAACCAACTGGTTCAATAAATGCATTATACAGTACCACCATGGGAGTTAAGTGTTCAGGAAAAAGCAGGGCAAGATAAGGAGGAGAAGGGCCAGGCGCAGTGGCTCATGCCTGTAATCCCAGCACTCTGGGAGGCCACGGCAGGTGGACTGCCCGAGCTCACAGCCTGAGCAAGAGCAAGACCCCCACCTCTAAAAATAGCCAGGTGGTGTGGCAGGCGCCTGTAGTCCCAGCTACTTACTTGGGAGGCTGAGGCAAGAGAATCACTTGAGTCCAAGAGTATGAGGTGGCTGTGAGCTGTGTTGCCATAGCACTTTGCCAAGGGTGACAAAGTGAGAATCTATCTCAAACAAATTAAAAAAAAAAAAGATGAGAATAAAGAGGGTAGAGGGTGCCAGCAGCAGTATTAAAACAAATGGTAAGGCCAGGCACGGTGGCTCGCGCCTATAATCCTAGCATTTTGAGAGGCCAAGGAGGGAAGCCTGATTGAGCTCAGGAGTTCAAGACCAGCCTGAGCAAGAGGGAGACCACATCTCTACTAAAAATGGACAAACTAGCTGGGCTGAACACAGCAGGCGCCTGTTGTCCCTGATTCGGGGGAGTCTGAGGCAGGAAGATCACTTAGACTCAGAGTTTGAGGTTGCCGTGAGCCAGGCTGTCACCACAGCACTCTAGCCTGGACAACAGAGTGAGACTCTGTCAAAGAGAGAAAAACGAACAGAACAAAGGCCAGAGAGACTGGACCATAATGGGGGAAGAAGGACTGCTAGCAACAGACAAGTATAGGTCCAAGTCATCTTCATAGGCCATTGTGGGGATGTTCTTATAATTGTATAATTCCAAGTGGGCAAGAAGCATACATTTGAAAACATCCAAGCTCTACAAAAATTAAAAACCACAAGTTTTAGTATTTCTCCTGTACCCTGATAGGTCTTTGTACATCTTGTCCTTGGAGAACCAGGACCCCACTTTGAGGACATTGCACTAAGCTGACACAGCTTGGATAGTTCACACTGCATTCTCAGACTGCTAGGAGCAATGCAGAGATTGCTTCCCTATGCCCTTCAACATGCCTGAGACTTCCCCACAGCCCTGAATACAACATCCCAGGATGTGGAAGAATTGAGCTGGAGTCTTTTTCTTTTCCACCCAACTACTTCTAAGTGGGAGTAAAGCATCTGACTAGGGCTAGTGGGATTTGATAGCATGGTCTCTCTGGTGAAAGGCTGCAGACCTCTAATAGAGACTTTAACTACAATCTAGCAAACGTGTTGTCTAACCGCTTAAACATGTGAGATGGGTCACTCAATGCTAGTTAATATCATAACTCAAAACTAAAGCATCCTAATAATAGAAACCCTCATCCGTGTCTGCAGGCACACCTTGCTTTTCTGTGTTTTACTTGCCTGCACTTCACAGATATTGTGGGTGTTTTAGTTTTTGTTTTGTTCTTCTTGTTGTTTTACCTGATTGGAAGTACATGGCAACCGTATAGTAAGTTGGTGGGTTTTTTCTTTGTTTTTGCTTCCTTCAGCCCTTTTTCTGTCTATAAAGCCTGGACAAAGGTGTCAGCCTAGCTCATGGCAACCTCAAACTCCTGAGCCTAAGTGATCCTCCTGACCACAACCTCCTCTGATTGACTCATTGGAAAACTTGTTCTATTTTATGGAACACTTACTCTATTTTATAGAATAAAGTCTTTAAAGTAGATTTGTTACAATTTTGACTTTTGACAAGGGATACAACTCACCTATAACACCACTCTTTCTGCCTTTTTTCTTCACCCAGCCCTCCACCTATCTTTTTTTGGCTTTCAAACCAATATTTCCAAAACTCAATTCTGATGACAACCCTTTCCTACTTAAAATCCACATTGGTTTTTGTCATCTCAACTGTAAATGAGGATACGGATGATACAAATATTTACTGAAAGCTAACTATGTGCCAAATACTACTCTAAATATTTTCAACATATGAAAATTTTCCCATAGGATGGGGGCTCATATTTCTTCTATTTTTTTATAAGTAAAGTGAAAGACAAAGGTGTTGAATACTATCAGTTCAGTAAAGCCAGAGTCAGCCCTCTGCCACACCCCTAGGTTCTGCATCTGCAGTTTCCAAATATTCAGGGGGAGAAAATTTAGTCACCTCTGTACCAAAATGCATAAATATTTCTCTCTTCTCATGATTCCATGAATAACAAAGTATAATGACTATTTATGCAACATCTGCTTTGTATTAAGTATTATAAGTAATATACACATGGCTTAAAATACATGGGCAGATGTGTTTACATTATAAGGCACACAGTTACCCTGTTACTTAAGGTTTTTGACCATCCGGAAATGTTGGTATCTTTGGGCTGTGGTCCTCAAACCAATCTCCCATGAATACCCAAGATACGACTGTAAAATTAGTTTCAGAGCCTGGTTTCAAACTCAAGGTCTGCGCCCCCAAATAAAAAGCTATTTGAGCTGGGCATGATGGCTCATGCCTGTAATCCTAGCACTCTGGGAGGCCGAGTGGGGGTGAACTGTCTGAGCTCACAGGTTTGAGACCAGCCTGAGCAAGAGTGAGACCCCATCTCTAAAAATAGCCCTGTGCTATGGCAGGCACCTGTAGTCCCAGCTACTTGGGAGGCTGAGGCAAGAGAATTGCTTGAGTTCAAGAGTTTGAGGTTGCTGTGAGCTATGACGCCACAGCTCTCTACTGAGGGTGACAAAGTGAGACTCTGTCACCCTCAGTAGAAAGGCTATATGACATGGAAATTCATTTAATCAGTCAATATAGGTTTCCCCTTTTGCCCCTTTACTTACCTATCATGAACTACTCACAGCATAAACCAATTTGAACTTTCATTAGAGAAAAGAGAGGACACAGAAAGGAATGCCAATCCACTCTTACACAACTATTAAATCCCCAATCAAATCAAACATCAAATCAGCCAACCATTACCAAAAGGGGGGGAGGTGATATAAAACTACACAATGACAAAGAAGAAAATCTAACACCTCGGCTACCATATACCCTCAGGTTAGAGATAATGAACAAACAACCTGGTGTCTGAAAGTACTTTTTACGCAGAAGAGATTAGTAATTAGACTGAATGGCTGTGGTTCAATATAAAGTACTCAAATATGATTTTTCCCCTCTAAATAGAATATAGGAGCAACTTCAGAAGAGGGCTGGGTGCAGTGGCTCATGCCTGTAATCCTGGCACTCTTAGTAGGCCAAGGCAGGTGGATTTCTTGAGCTCAGGAGTTCGAGGCCCCACCTCTACTAAAAATAGAAAAACTGAGGCAAGAGGATCGCTTGAGCCCAAGAACTTGAGGTTACTATGAGTTATAATGCCATCACACTCTAGTCAGGGTGCCAGAGTGAGACTCTGTCTCAAAAAAGAAAAAGAAAATAAAAGTTATTCAAGAGAGCTTTTAAAAACAAACAAAAAGGGCAGCACTTGTGGCTCAAAGGAATAGAGGGCTAGCCCCATATGCCGGAGGTTATGGGTTCAAACCCAGCCCTGGCCAAAACTGCAAAAACAAACAAACAAACAAATTTCAAACACTAATCTTTTTTTCACCTTAAATCTATTTTAGAATGCTACCTGACAAAGTCTTTAAAAGGTTTGCCATTGATTAAACCATGTTCATGGCCCAATGAGTTTGAACCCTATTAATTCCAACTGGGCTGTATATCTTGAATTTTTTTCATAGCAAGGATAAACAGAAATAACAGTTCCTCAAATTAAGCAATTCCTTAATGTTAAGTAGAAAAAAATGTACCTGCCTGTGTAATACATACTGTTGAAGCATTATCTAGTACCAATAAAAGCGAAGGTTTTAAGTTCAGGAGGCTATGGTTTTAAGTTCAAGCAGAAGGAAAGCAACCCTACCTATACAGAAGATAATTTGGGGCTCTACTGTTATTTCAGATTTAAAACATAAATTATAATGCTTAAAAAAAAAGATCAAAATTAGAAACGACCTACTTTCTAACACGGAATTACCACTATTATGTTGCACAAATCATCAAGTGGGGACAGAAATGCCGAAACAAACATCACAAGCTGAAATAACCTGGAGGGCAATTCTCTTCCTTAAACGAAGCCCTTATATCAAACAAATCTATACAGTTTCTGTGTATTCTAGCTTTACAAGTCAACTTGTAAATCAGTTTGTTACATAGCCCTTGGCAATTTTCTACATTTAAAACCTGAAAAAGAAAACCAGCTTTAATCTTTTACTACACAAAGGTATTCTATCCCTAGACACTAAAGTTACCACTAAAAATGACATCATTTAATGATCAATATTAAGAATACATTTATTTTATTAGTAACAAAACCCCTAGATCTTTGCATAAGTTAATATTAACAAGAAACCACTTCTTACCTATGTCTTTCTTTGGGTTTTTCTAGCTCAGGGATCAACAAACATGGCTCATGGGTTAAACCTAGCCCCCTGTCTGCTTTTGGAGAATCTACAAGCAAAGAATGGTTTCCAAACTTATAAATGGTTGAAGAACGGGGGCCAGGAGTGAAAATAAGAAAAAATGTTCCATGCCACATGAAAATTACATGAAATTGGCTCGGCGTCTGTGGCTCAAGTGGCTAAGGCGCCAGCCACATACACCTAAGGTGGCGGGTTCGAATCCCCAGCCCGGGCCCGCCAAACAACAATGACAGCTGCAACCAAAAAATAGCTGGGCGTTGTGGCGGGCGCCTGTGGTCCCAGCTACTTGGGAGGCGGAGGCAGGAGACTCGCTTGAGCCCAGGAGTTGGAAGTTGCTGTGAGCTGTGAAGCCACAGCACTCTACCCAGGGGGACAGCTTGAGGCTCTGTCTCAAAAAAAAAAAAAAAACATGAAATTCAAATTTTGGTGTCCAGAAACAAAGTTTCATCAGAAACAGTCACACTTGCTCATTCATGTATCAGCTATGGTTGCTTTAGTACTACAAAGGCAAGGTTGAATAGAGACTGCATGGACCACAAAGGCCAAAATATTTACTACTTGGCCCTTTTCAGAAAAAGATAGCCCTTTTCAGAAAAAGATAACTCTAGCTATTGTACTAGATGTCACTAAGGAACCAAGAACAACTTGAACAGAAAGACTGTAATTACTGAAAAGGAAATGTCTTCTCATAGGCAAATCTAGAGTTAGAAAGTAAATTCCTGGTAGCCTTGATCAAATCAGCAGTGATCTGCAACTCTTGTGCATGAATTATCTCAGATCTAAAATTACCACTTGATGATAATATGTGATCCTCTTAAGTGATACCCCAAACCAAGTATCCATATAAAACAAAACATCTAGTCTGATAATTTAAGATATTTGATAATCAAAACTTGAGAAAAAATTTCTCTAAACCAAAAGGAATGGCTGCCACCAGAGAGATGAACAAAAACAAAATAATCAAAAAATGGAGACTCAAACAGGCAAACTTGAGAAATGGGTAAGTTGGGGAAACCAAACCAATGGAGTTTGGGTAAATTGGGATAAAGTGGGGGGAAAATAGTAACTAAAATTTGCTGTGAGAAACTGGGATGGGGTATCTCTCACACTTTGGAGAGAGCCCTGTTTTCCAAAGTATGCAAAATAAATTGAATGTGGCTCATGCCTGTAATCCTAGCACCTAAGAGGCAGAGATATGTGGATTGCTTGAGCTCAGGAGTTCCAGACCAGACTAAGCAAGGGCAAGACTTTGTCTCTAAAAACAGCCAGGCACTGTGGCAGGTGCCTGCAGTCCCAGGTACTTGGGAGGCTGAGCTAAGAGGATCACTTGAGCCCAAGAGTTTTGAGGTTGCTGTGAGCTATGAAACCACAGCAGGGTGACATCATGAGACGAAAGAAAGATAAATGGGGCTCGGCGCCTATAGCTCAACGGGCTAAGGCGCCAGCCACGTACACCTAAGGTGGCGGGTTCGAATCCCCAGCCCGGACCCGCCAAACAACAATGATGGCTGCAACCAAAAAATAGC
>NW_003852462.1:5883949-5906652 GCF_000181295.1 Otolemur garnettii
GAGCCCAGGAGTTGGAGGTTGCTGTGAGCTGTAATGCCATGGCACTCTGCCCAGGGGGACAGCTTGAGGCTCTGTCTCAAAAAAAAAAAAAAATTAAATGAATAGACAGATGATAGATAAAACTAAAAATTCAAGATCTCAAATGTCTGTCAGTCGCACTTAACCACTGGATATATCACCTTCCACACTGTATATTAACCCTAGAAAACACAAATAACTGTTTCCCAAATTTACAAGTAATAACTTAAAATGTTAAGGCTAAAATTCTAGGAGACTCATGACACCAGTCTGCCCTCAGTAATCCTCACTTTCTATTTGTAAAGGAGAAAAAAATTACAGGCTCTAAAAGCTTTTTAGGCTTTAAAACAGTTCTTTTCCAAGCATATTTGAAGACTTATGTGTAAATGAGTGAGAAACATACAGATTAGATTTCTCTCAAAATACAGAGAAGTTTAAGGATTAGAAGAAAAAGTGGCCATGACAGGCATAATATGCTTTGGGCTTTGCTAAATCTAACTGTTCTACAAGTTGTGAAAGTTTCAACACTAATCAACATTTACCAATCAAGCACCTGATTTCAAACTTTCCAATTTAAAGAGTTGTTGAAAATGTGTCAGAATAGGCCAATCTCTTCCCATTTGCTCAAATTCTCTGAGAAGGAATTCAAATTTACTTCCTACCCCCGAAAGATTTGAATACACAAGATATACTATTCCTTTTGATACCATTCTTTTTGCTTAATGTTCTACAAATGTTTTTGAAAAGCAAACTCAATTCAGGTTAATTGAACCAGTAAGAAAATTCCATTTTTTTAAGCCAGTATCTTTTAAACCAAGCAAAGATAACACCTAGGACCAAATAATTACAATACATTATCTAATCTTTCTAAGCCAAATCATAGCACTTCTTCCTAAAACTCACATTTCTACCAAAGTGGGAAACTGTATGGTGGGGAAAGAGTTCAGAAAACCTGGATTTTTTTTTTTGAGACAGAGTCTTACTCTATTGCCCAGCCTAGAGAAACTGGATTATCTTTTCAAAGCAAAATTTAAGTGCCAGGTGAAGCATAACATGCTGAGTTACACTGCCCTCTAGAGTTCCCTTCTGATACTCTTTCTAGTCTGAAATAATTAAATTCTAATCATAAGACTTCTAATTATGCAAGCTTTCAGTATTTGAATACTGTAGACTGGTCTTTTGTTAATGGATTAGTATAGTTATTATTAAAACCTATAATATTTCAATTACTCACCATTATTAAAAGTCAGTAGTACTTCTCCACAGGACAGGGATGCACCCAAAACAGAACTTTCTAATTTGCATACTTTGTAAAATGTTTAAATAGCTCAAATTGCAGAGGTCCATAAAACAAAGATCACTTATAGCATATATCAATAAAGCCAAATGGTCAGGCATTCTCTCTAGCAAAACCCCAACTTCACACACTCCCTGGGGCTACCTCTGCAGCTAACGTCTCTCACCTGCCTTTTCTCCTGTCAGGCAACCAGGAAGATACTAAAGGGATCGTGAGCCACTGCAACCAATATCTGTGGTAGGTGTGAAGCAAAAACACCAATATTCACTTTTACTGAGTATGCAGGCAATGAGCCCAGGACTTGAAGTAAATTAAAATCATCCTTCTAACCTAATAACTCTATAGGCACCTATAAAACACCATAACTTGAGACTTCCTATTAGTCTTTATATTTAAGAACTCATTAAAAGACATGCTTTACCATGCACCACTGGTAGTACAGCTTGCCTCAGCAGTTACAGTAAATGACTAGGGCTTTTCCCCTTCATTTTAATCTAGATTCACAAGAGACCATAAAAAAAAAAAAATCAGCACTGCTCAAACCATGTTTAGAGGAAAAAAATGGCTATATTCTTCAACACCAAAAAAAATGCCTCAAAAAAGAAACCAAAACTTAGATGCACTGTTCCACCCCCAAATATTCATTATTACTCTCAGCAATGTTACATTCAGAGCTTCCACATGAGGTAGGTTGGTATTTCTATCCAAAGAGAACATTTCAAATGAGTTACCAGATATCTATGACAATGTGTACAAATATACCCAGATCTCTCAATGAACTTGAGGTAAATATAAAGGATTCAAATAAGTAAACCATCAAAACAAAGATACTTTCCAAAACATACAACATGAAATACAATTAATCTCTTTGAAGGTAACTATATGTAAATACTAAAAGACAGCTTGAAGATGACCTCCTCAACAGCCTCAGGTTCTATTCTAGGTTTGGACTCTCATTATATCTGAGAAAAGTAACTCCCCCCTCTTCGAACTTCAGGGTTGGCATCTGCAAAATGAGGACGTCCAGCTGCACTGGTGTTCCATCAGAACACATCGAATCACCTGGAGGTCTCTGTTAACCAGTGGTAGGTGTCAGACTTAAGTTTCAGCACACAAACCATCAGTCCCATCCTCACAGGAAGAAAAACATTAACTGAACTGAAATCAATGGGTTTTTACATCAGAGAATTGAGGTCACAGGGCAAGCCATCACCCCAAAATCTGGAAAGGCAAGAAAATACAGAGAATCACAGAGAAGATCACATTATCTGAAGAGAAAGTTTTAAGAACCAGAAGCTAATATAATAACCGTTACTGGAATGGTAATTTTGACAAATTGCAGAAAAGAGAGTGGGGACCAGCTTAGAACAACTAGTGATCCATACAGGTTTACCTCTAGAATAAAGTGACCAGATTTTAACATTAGTAAAGTGGGACACCAATGACTGGGTTGGGGGGGAGGGTTCTTAATGAAAAATTTGGTCTATATGGAGCAACAAAAATTTTCATAGAACACAAAAATAGTATTGTAATTTTTTTTAATTTCAACATAAGTATAATTTACAAATATAATACATTAAAAAATTATGTATAGTATTATTTTATTTTGAGTGATTTTTTTTTTAGTAGACTGCTATCATTGTTTAAAAAGTCATGAAATTTTTCACAAGAATTTGTTAAATTATATTTCACACATAAAATGGCTTTCAAAGTCTCAACACTTAATTGTGATTTTTCTGATGTCCACTATTTACCATAGAAAAAACACGTTCAGTCACAGCATTAGTTCCTGGTAAGGACAGCACATATCCCACAATTTTTAGTGCATTATTGTATGGAACATGGTTTGTCTTAAAATGATGAAATGTCTCTAACCATTTGTTATCTATTGTGATTTTTGCTGATGCCCAAGAGTTAACCTTTTCCTTATCAATATATTTAATAATGATACCTCATAAGTCATAAGTGTCACTTTCAAGGCCGGCACTAGACTTTTTGCCACCACTATAAAATATAAATAATACAAGTACTGTCTGCTAAATTCATAAAATTACTTAAATTATCTGAATAGCTGATTCGTTGACATGACTTGTTTAACTAGCACTAGCACACAGTATGATGTGTATCGTCTGAGAGACAGTTACAAAATGTTTTCATCATTGCCAATGCCAAAAAATGCCATTGTTCATTAAGTCCAAACAATGGTGGTCTAACTCTAACAACTGATCAACAATGCGAACTTTGATAAGCAGTTCTTGATAATCAGTTCTCAACAATTATTTGTTATTATTAAAGTTTAACATTATAAAATTAACAAAAATAATATAAAACTCATATCCTGGCGAAATAGCCACATGGCAGCCGAAAACCGTATATTCCCTTCCCGTTCTCCCTCCTGCCATTCCCTAGCTTGGCATGCATTCTTTCCAAAAATTGGAACGTTTTTAAAACGCCACGGAATGCGGGACAAATTGTTAAAAGTCGGGACTGTCCTGCCAAAAGCGGGACATCTGGTCACCTTATTCTAGAAGCCCCCCCAGTTCTCTTATGAAAATCAAAGAAAAAATCTCCTAGTCTTTTGGGCAGGTGAAAGGAAAAGTAATTTTTCAATAGCTCCATAACAAGTGCCTACCTTTGAAGAGAAACTACTTTGCCACAACTACATCATACCTAGGGAAACTCCAGCTCCTTCTTGCCTTCCTATCTCACAGAAGAGGAAAAGAATAAAAGAGAAACCTTAGAAACTTCTGACAAGCATAGCCCAAGGAATTAAGCCCACAAAAAAAAAAAAAAAAAAAAAAAAAAATCCAACACTGGGATTTAATACAAAAATACAGAATGCTCCCTCCTCAACATCTTATTACCACATCAACAGAGCTCCAATACGATTGACAGTAGATTACAACTCAAAGAGCTGCAAAACTAATTCTACTTAAGAAGGAGTTCTTAGGGAAACCCAAAGACAAGGTGGGGGGAGAAAACTACAGGGGACTCAATCACGGCACCTACACCTACAGCAAACATGAAGCACAGGATGGCATTTTCTTACAAAGCTAAAGAGAGACTTCCATACAATTCCACAATTGTGCTCCCACATATATGTCTGACTGCCTAAAAAACATATCCAGAGGTGGCGCCTGTGGCTCAAAGGAATAGGGCACCAGCCCCATATGGCAGAGGTGGCAAGTTCAGACCCAGCCCCAGCCAAACACTGCAAAAAAAAAATCCACAGAAAAATCACGCAAATATTTAGAACAGCTTTATTCATAATCACCAAAAACAGGAAGCAAACATGTCCTTCAACTGGTGAATGGATATGCAAAGTGAGGTACATCCATATAGTAGAATGTTATTCAGCAGTAAAAAGAAATGAGTTATCAAGCCAAAACAGGAAGAGAAAAAAAAAAACAGGAGTATTAAATGCATATTGCTACGTGAAAGAAGCCAGTCTGAGAAGAACACATACTATATGATTCCAACAACAGAACAGTCTAGAAAAGGCAAAACTACAGATGGTAAAAACTATGGTTGATAGTGGTTTGAGGAAGGAGGGAGAGGTATGTGCAGCACAAGAGTTGTAAGGTGGTGAAGCTATTCTGCATGACATGACACTGTAACAGAGGACACATGGCATTTATGTATTTGTCACAACCAAAACAGAGTGAACAACACTAACATAGCAGACTTTAGTCAATAATGTGTCAATACTGCTTCCACAATTATAATAAAGGTATCACACTAAGACAGCGGTTCTCAACCTGTGGGTCTAGACCCTTTTGTAACAGTGAAAGTACATGGTGGCATTGGGAAGGCTGAAGTTAATAATAATGGGAAACTGAGTGCCTGTGCGGTGAGTACATGGAAACTACCTGTACTATCCACTCCATTGTTCTATCAATCTAAAATGGTTCCAAAATACAAAGTTGATTTACTTATTTATTTTTAGACTGTGTCTCACTTTGTCACCCTCAGTAGAGTGCTGTAGCATCACAGCTCACAGCAACCTCCAACTTCTGGGCTCAAGCGGTTCTCTTGCCTCAGCCTCCTGAGTAGCTGGGACTACAGGTGCCCACCACAATGCCCAGCTATTTTTAAAGACGAGGTCAGGCAGCGCCTGTGGCTCAAAGGAGTAAGGCGCTAGCCCCATATGCTGGAGGTGGCAAGTTCAAACCCAGCCCCGGCCAAAAACTGCAAAAATTAAATTAAATTAAATTAAAAAATAAAGACAAGGTCACACTCTGGCTTGGGCTGGTATCGAACCAGTGAGCTCAGGCAATCCACCCACCTTAGTCTCCCAGAGTGCTAGGATTACAGGTGTGAGCCACTACAGCCAGCCCCAAAGTTTATTTTTTTTAAACATTGGGAGTCACTCCCAGAGTCTTAACTTAGTAGGGTGAGGGCATTATATGCAAAAACATGTTGTCAAATTCAATGCATATGAAGGATTGTGTCATAAGAACAAAATAGTGGAACTGAAAAAAAAAATCTGTCTTCTCAACAAAAAAAAAAAAAATTTTAAGTTACAACTCAGAAGGATTCCATTATAAGCTAGTTATGTTGTAGCATATTTAATAACAAAAAAATCAAAACCACTCACTTATTAAGTTTATTAAACAATGTATAGAAAGCATGGCAGATACAATTTGCCCTGAAAAAAGGGGGATATTTCTAAAATCAGTTTGTCTCACCTGATTGTAGCCAGATGAACTGAAGCAACTGGAAACCTAATGAACGAAGTTTGGAGAGTACAGCTGCTGATTTTAGATGTATGCTTTGGGGGTGGGTGACAGCACTGATGCTACCACTGCAGCTCAACTTGCCTTTCGGTTTTGGTTTTTTGTGTTTTTTTGGTGAGACAGTCTCACGCTGTCACCCTGGCTACAGTGCCGTGGCATCTTCATAGCTGACAGCATCAACTTGCCATTTTCTGATACATGTATTAATAACAGATATAATGTTACTAAAGAAATGGCTTCTTTAGTGCTGTTAAAAAACATAATTAAATCAGAGACTTACACAAAGCAATAAAAAATAGATAAAAGCGATTTTCTTTGTCCACTGTTAACATGTCTGGTATAGTTACTGATGGTGCTCTGGTGATGGTAGGTATAAGAAAGGGATTTACATAATTAATAGATGCAACTGCCGTCAAAACTCTCACATGATGAAATAGCTTTGAATAGTATATCAAGAAATTTTAACGTACAAAAGCTTGAAAGTTGGATAATATCATACAAATCATCCTTGAGACTATGAATTTCCTATAGGCCAAGGGGTTGAAACATTACCAATTCAAGGAATTCCCAGAAAGTACTGATGCTAATGATGATGATACCATTTACGTTTTTGAAGTAAGATGGCTAAGTCAAGGTCAAATGCTGAAAAGATTTTGCAATTTGCAACATGTTATCCAGTCATTTATGGTACCAAAAAACAAATTTGTGGGCAGCATCTGTGGCTCAGTGAGTAGGTCCCTGGCCCCATATACCAAGGGTGGTGGGTTCAAACCCAGCCCTGGCCAAACTGCAACAGCAAAAAAAAAAAAAACATAGCAGGGCATTGTGGCGGATGCCTGTAATCCCAGCTACTTGGGTGGCTAAGGCAAGAGAATCACCTAAGCCCAAGAGCTGGAGGTTGCTGTGAGCTGTAATGTCACAGCACTCTACCGAGGATGACCAAGTGAGACTCTGTCTCTAAAAAAAAAAAAAAAAACCAAATTTGTGCCAGAACTTGACAATGAAAACTGGCTTATACATTCAGCATTTTTAGTGGATTTAACCTCCCATTTTAAATGAGTTAAATATGTATTTTCAAAGTAAAAACCAAATTATCAATATAATGTTTCAAACCAGAATGGTGTTCCAAATGAAACTGAAATCATGTAAGCTCAAATTAAGGCAAACAATTTTATGCATTTGGACATGAGGGTTAAAAACACACTGCTGTGAAGCAAAAAATATGCAGCCTTGCTTTTTGATCTGATACAAGAATTTGAAAACAAATTTCAAGATTTTTAGGAAAACTAATCAATATTGTGGTGCTTTTGCCACTCCATCAGTTAACATAAATATATTACCGGCCAATTTTCGAACAGAATGCATAGAGCTGCAATCTGACATTCAACTTAAAAAAAAATTTAAAAAGAAAGAAAAATTTGATCATGTCTCTTTACTGGACTTTTATAGGTCCAATCTTCCCAGAGATAAATATCCCACCTTCACAATAATGCCTTATTCATGTTACTGCTTTTTGGCAGCAGCCACATTTGCAAGCAACTATTTTCAAGAATGAAGCACATTAAGAGAAAAATTGCAGCCAAAACATCTGATGAGCAAGCACCTCAAGGCCCACCTGGAATAGCAACTACTTCCATCGGACCAGATGTTGGTGCATTCATTTCTCAAAGACAGTTTCAAATAGCCCACTAATTTTATGTTATCTACTTTTCTTTTACTTTTATAAAAATAAATCAAAAATAAGAACATTACTTAGAGATGCATGTTTCCTTTATTAGTGATCACAAACTTGGAACCTGTTCAATGATTTTATAAGACTCTCAATGGACTGCTCGGAATTCTGTGAGGGATTTTTTGCTTATCTGTGGTGGCAGATACCATGAAAATTATGTATGGACCTTTTTTCCTCCTCAGCTTTCATTAGTGTTTATGTATTTAATGTGTGGCCCAAGACAACTTTTCTTCCTCCAATATGGCCAGAGAAACCAAAAGGTCAACCTCAGAAGACATTCCAAGCTAGAACCATCCAGGAAGTAAGTTACTCCCAAATTCCTGACCCACAAAAACTGTGAGGGATAACAAATGCTGAATGTTATTTTAAGGTGCTGTTTGGTGGGTATTTTGCTACACAGTGACATATAATTAAAAGAGTTAAATCTAAATCATGTACATAATAATAGAATTGTGTTATTGCCTCTTGCCTTTATTTTGATACAACTAAAGTCCTGAAAATATGTCCAACTTATTATAATTACCAAGTGAAGATCAGTTTAAAGAGCTCTTCCACCTTTCTCCAAGTACTGCAATTAATTATACAATTTCTTCAGGACATAAACAATATGGAGTGGGAAGGAAGGGGTAGCAAGACTTTCCTCATCTTCCCTAAGCTATTATTGGTGACCCTAGAGTACAAATCTGTAAGTTTGACCTTATTGCTAAAATCTTCTAATGGTTTTCCCCCCAAAGCTTATGGAAGGTAAATCTAGACACCGTTCAACGTCTGAGCTATTCTTACCTCCTAGTCTCATCCGGGAGTGTAATGGGGACACATAAACATGGGCTTAATTTGCATGCCCTTGGACAAGTTACTTAATATCCCTGCCACAGTCTCCACACTGATAAAATGAAGGTACTTATAGTAACAATACAGTAATCTCCCCATTATCCATAGGAATTGGTAGATTCCAGATAAATGTAGTTTCTAGTTGCTTACGAGTTACCATCAAAAACAGGTGTAATTCTACACCCCATACTATAACATAAACTCTGTATTAACTTTATATTAATATTGAAATACACCAATTAAAAGCAAATTAAGACAAAGACAAACTTCGCTTACTGTAACAGTTTTACTAGACTGTAAAACAGCTCTGTAAATATGGTCCACAATTTTAGTTAAATGGCAGCCAATACTCTTTTCAACTTTACTACCATATTTTTTTTAACTTCAAGTAACACACCCTCAAAACTGTCACAGAGGGCACACGGGAGCCATGGGAGTGACACATCTAGCATCAGCACTATCACCAGGTTCAAACTCCATTTTTTTTTTTGGTCCTATTCATCTGCCAGTTGCTTGAGTGCCAGATAACAGGAGTTTACTGTATCATGTTTACTCTAGGGATTTAACACATTAAATGTCAAAAAGGACTTGCTCAGTAAGGGCTAGTTCCCATCATTATCACCTGCCACTTCATCTCTCATAACCTAGACTGTTTCAATCCCTTATCAACTACCAGAATTTTCAAGCTCATCCAGATGGTTTTATACTTTTGCACCTTAAAAAAAGGACTCCCTTTCTCTGGATGGCGTTCCTTATCTCTCATCCATCCTTCTAAACTTCTCAAAGGTCTCTTCTTTATACAGCCTTCTGTGATTGTACTTACCACACCCCACAGACTCACCCACAGGGAAGATTTATTTTATTCTTTGTCTCCCCCCAAAGTTGTATACTTCATGATAGTAATACCTAGTATTGGCCAGGCATATGAGCTCAGGAGTATAAGACTAGCCTGAGCAAGAACAAGACCCAATCTCTACTAAAAATAGAAAAATCAGTAGGGCATTATAGTGGGTGCCAAAGGGTAGTCCCAGTTACTTGGGAGGCTGAGGCAGGAGGATCACCTAAAACCACGAGTTTGAAGTTGCTGTGAGCCATAGCACTCTAGCCCAAGCAAGACTTATACAACATTTATGAGTGCCAGCCACTGCATTATCAGGGCTAACTTAAACCTCTTAATAACTCTGCATTATTATCATCTCTTTTATTGACAATAAAATTTAGACCACATATAAACACCAAAACAAGAATTCAAACCTTTGCTGCTCAGCTGCAGGTTCTGTTTGTTACCACCTAAAATCTAAGGACTAGGAGAATGACATCTGGACATCCTGAAAATTTCAAGAAGGCAGTTAAAATTTCCAGCAACAAATTTAAGTACACACAGCTTTTTTAAATTCATAGCACAAAATATCCTCTCCACCTCTTTGTAATTGTAATCAATATTCTGTACATAAAGGTACGTTTAGCTACAATGTCCCAGTTTTCATATGTATGGTGACGTTTTGGACACCCTGTGTATGGACATGGTATTGTAGCGGCTGCCACAGGCGTGCACACACTTTTATCACCTTCTGCACACACGTGTGAATACACACAAAGACACACGTCAGCATCACAACAGACATATCTTAGGACAGTGCTTTGGTAAGAATGAATTCAGAAAATTTAGGAAAGACTAGAAAAGTCTGACAAGTGGGCTATACACTCAAGGAGGGATAGGAATTTGCCTGCCAGACAGAGAAAAAAGGAACTAAAAAAACCAATCACAGAAAGAAAATCATAGAGAGCTTTAAGATTGAACTGCCATTGTTTTCCTCCAAGGAATCAAAGTTTATCACACTTATTTCCTAAATCTCAAAAAATGTGAGGTATTGAGAGAACAGTCATACAATTGAGTAATTCCCATTTCTTCAATTGTTGAACCTTTAAAAAAGATTTGCAAGTTGAAGAAAACTCCTATGAACCGTAAATTGTTCAATGTCCAGAAACCAGGCAAAAATTATTCAATCCTGAGATAAAACCCAATAAAGTGGCCCTACGTGCCATACATCTCAACTTTTCTTCTAGAATATTTCAACCTAACACACAAAGTTCATAATGAATGAAGCTTAAGCAAAATATTGGCACTAAATAAAAGTTTTAAATCATCTTAAGATTGTTAACTAACAGCTGTTCCACAGAAATAAAGCTACTACAGTTACAAATCTAGGTACGAGAGAGAACACAGGACACAGAGAAACAACTGTTTAGAAAGTGTGTCCAATGTATTTCATACCTCAAAGTCAAGGGGAAGCTGCAACCCCACATGAGACCAGCTTGTCAAGAACTCTTATCCCTCCTCTGCTAATGATGTTTCCTCCATTCAGAAAGCTCTCACTCCAAGGCACAAGCTTACTCCCCTTCAAGATCCAGCTCAGCCTTTATCTGCTCTGGAACGTCTGATCAGAATCCAGGGAAGAAGTTTCTAGCACTTTATTCATGCCTTTCCTCTGACACCTGCCACATACTCCAATATACTTACTAAGCCTCTTCCCACTCCTCACCCCTTAGGGGGGGAAGCCTGAAGCCCTGGTCATCTTCCTATCCCTGTCACCCAACACAGTACCCATCACCCCAACAACAGCAGAGTCAGTAACCATGTCTACTAAGGGCCTACGTGCCAGACACTGTGCTTGGTGCTTTACATCCATTAAGTCACTGCACCATCACAACACCTGCAGAAATAACATACTATGAACCATGTCTGGCTGCATCAGGCCTCCTCAGCCTTGTTAGGGGGTGCCCCTTCATCTGAACAGGATGTGACCTCCTGGACTCTATCCGAGCCAAACTGTCATCTCTTCCTCACACTCTTTCTCGGAAATATCCAACCCAGGTCTCCAGTACAGAGCTCAGCCCAAACTCATACATAACAAGCTCCTGGGTAGCTCCATACAGGCAGTTCCGTACTTGAAATTGATCGTGTCCTAAACCAAACATTGTCTGTCTCTGTCTCTCATCCCAAATGGGCTCTTTCACTGTGATCTCATCACACAGCACTGCATCCAAACAGCACTGAGTCCAGTCAAAGAGAAACCACCCGGTAATGTGAACACGGAAAGATGAAAAATACCCAACCGTAACAGAGGAGTGGAGTAATGAGAAACGGGCAAGAAGAAATAAAAAGACCTCTAAAGAATATAATAACAGATGATATAAAACACAGAAGCAAGGGCGGCACCTGTGGCTTAAAGGAGTAGAGCACCGGCCCCATATGCCCAAGGTGGCAGGTTCAAACCCAGCCCTGGCCAAAAATTGTAAAAAAAAAAAAAAAAAAAAAAAGAAGCAAATATATCCATAACATACACAACCACCAGATGGCCAAGGGGAGTACTTGGAGGCGACTGTAGTGATATTCAGCAATGATGTATATAGCACTTTTTCTAGGATGAATTTGTGAATTTAATTGTCCAACCTTATATTCACCACTACCCTTGGGGTTGAGACAGAGTACCCAAGGAAGAGGTCCCTCAATCCTAGGGCTGAGATCCAAACCTTGCTGAAAATGGCTCACACTTAGCAGAATGTCAGAAAACCCATTCTCTGAAGCCCTGAAATCTGTCCCACAGAATGCCAGGAAAAGTTGTTTTGAGGAAGTGTCTCACTGGAGGCACTCAGCTACAAAAATGCCTGGAAGCTGCTGGCTGCTGAGAGCAGCAAGAGCCTGGGCACAGGAGGACGTGCTTGGGGGTAAGAAGCAATAAATCAATAATTGGTATAAGCACCACCATCTATCAGTCACCTGAGCCAGGAACCTAGGACCATTCTTGATTCTTCCTGCAATAAAAGTATTGTAGGTTCTATCTTCTAAGTATTTTTGAATCCATCCACTTCATTCCATTCCAGTATGAAATGCTCCAGTCCTGGCTCACGTTCTCTCTTATATTATTGCCATGACAGCCTTCAGCTTTCTGCCTCAAATGTGTTCTTTTCTTCAATTACAACCACTGTGATCTTTGTAAATGACAAATCCAATCTCTATACTTGGACTACATTAAATTTATTTGAAAATTGTTTCTTGGCTCGGCGCCTATAGCTCAACCGGCTAAGGCGCCAGCCACATACACCTAAGGTGGCGGGTTCGAATCCCCAGCCCGGACCCGCCAAACAACAATGACAGCTGCAACCAAAAAAAAATAGCCGGGCGCTGTGGCGGGCGCCTGTGGTCCCAGCTACTTGGGAGGCGGAGGCAGGAGACTCGCTTGAGCCCAGGAGTTGGAGGTTGCTGTGAGCTGTAATGCCACGGCACTCTACCCAGGGGGACAGCTTGAGGCTCTGTCTAAAAAAAAAAAAAAAAAAAAAAAAAAAATTGTTTCTTTGTTTAGTAATAAATTAACCTTAGATTACTGTAGCTTTTTTTACTAAACTTTTTACTTTTAACTTATGACTCTTTTGTAATAACACTTGCTTTAAACACATTGTACGCCTAGGCAAAAATATTTTTTCTCTTCTTATTCTTATTCTATAAGCTTTACTGTATTTTCAAAAGTTTTTATTTCCCTTTTTAAACTTTTTTGTTAGGTCGGGTACAGTGGCTCATACTTGCAATCCTAGCACTCTGGGAGGCCAAGGTGGGTGGACTGCCTGAGCTCATGAGTTCGAGACCTCATCTCTAAACACAGCCAGGCATTGTGGCAGGTGCCTGTAGTCCCAGCCACTTGGGAGGCTGAGCAAGAGAATCGCTTAAGCTCAAGAGTTTGAGGTTTCTATGAGCTGTAACATCATGGCACTCTACGGAAGGCAACAAAGTGGGACTCTGTCTTAAAAGTAAATAAATAAATAAAATTTTTTAAAAAATAAAAATAGCCAGATGTTGTGGCAGGTGCCTGTAGTCCCAGCTACTTGGGAGGCTGAGGCAAAACTATTACTTGAGGCTCAGCGCCTGTAGCTCAGTGGTTAGGGCGCCGGTCACATGCACCTGGGCTGATGAGTTCAAACCCAGCCAGGGCCTGCTAAACAATAATGACAACAATAACAACAACAAAAAGAAAATAGCCAAGCGTTGTGGCAGGTGTCTGTAATCCCAGCTCCTTGGGAGGCTGAGGCAAGAGAATCACTTAAGCCCAAGAGGTTGAGGTTGCTGTGAGCTGTGACATCACAGCACTCTTCAGAGGGCAACATAGTGAAACTCTGTCTCAAAAAACAAAAACAAACCAAAAAAAAAAAGAATTGCTTGACCCCAAGAGTTTGAGGTTGCTGTGAGCTATTACATCATGATACTCTACCAAGGGCAACAAAGTGAGATTCTATCTCTCATTCTTGTAATCTCAACACTTTGGGAGCCTAAGGTGGAAGGACTGCTTGAGGCCATGAATTTACGACCAGTCTGAGCAACACAGCAAGAGTACCTGTCTCTACAAAAAATAAAAAATTAGCTGGATGTAGTGGCACACACCTCTAAGTCCCAGCTACCTGGGAGGCTGAGGCAGGAAGAACACTTGAGCCTAAGAGTTTAAGGTTCCAGTGAGCCGTTACATGATTATACCACTGCACTCTACCCCAGCAAAAGAGCAAGACCCACCTCAGGGGAAAAAAAAAAAAAAGGACACACACATTAGCCTAGGCCCAGATCTTGTCCCACTAGACCAGTGGTTCTCAACCTTCCTAACGCAGCAACCCTTTAATACAGTTCCTCATGTTGTGCTGACCCTCAACCATAAAATTATTTTCGTTGCTACTTCGTAACTGTAATTTTGCCACTGTTATGAATCATAATTTAAAATTCTGATATGCAGGATGGTCTCAGGCGACCCCTGTGAAAGGCGTTTTCGACCCTCAAAGGGGTCACGACCCACAAGTTGAGAATCACTGCACTAGACAGTCTTTAGAGGCAATCACATGCACAGAGCTACCACCTCCTATAGTGACCATGTCTTCTTCTGGAAAACCTCCAGAGGAACCCACTTGGGGCTGTTTTATAGTTAACTATTTTTATAAGTAGGTGTATTCTCTAAAACAATAATTAAAAATATAGTAAATACACAAGTGGAACAGTTGTTTACAATCATCAAGTATGATGCACTGTCCATCACTGCCTGTGCTACACAGCTGACAGCACAGTAGGACTGCACACACCACTATCACCTCAAACACAGGGTAACACACCATGCTGAACATTACAATGGCCAGCTACGATGTCGCTAGGTAATAAAGAATCTTCTGGCTCCATTATGTCATCATGGGACCACCAGTGTATGTATATATGGTACAGTCCATCACTGACCAACACATAATTCCCTGTTAACTATCTCTCGTCTTTCACACTTTTACCTTTATGAAGGCAAGAAAAATGTCTTCTTCATCACTGATCCAAAAGAATTAGTAAGATGTCTGGAACAAAGTAGACAATAAAGATCAGCTCAGTTAATGAATATAAAAAGAAACAAGGGAAGATTTTATAAAGTAAATAATAGCTTCAAAAAAGATTTGGGCTTTGGCATTATACCTGATACGTTGATCGGTGTACAGGTATAAAACGATTACACATACACATTTCTAAAGATGAGGAGACAATGTCCTAGGTCCCATGCCTAACAATTAAGATAAAGTAAAATATAAAATATATTCCTCAGAAGAAGAAAAACATCTAATTCAAGCAGCTGATAATACAAATTTATAAGATTATTATATTAAGATCAGAGACTGGCAGTTTTCAAAGTGAACAGTGCCATCCTGATATAGTATAGATATCAAAGCATTCAGTTTATTTACATGCAATAATGAAAATCAAATACTACATGACATTCCATAGCACACCATCCTTTCACAGGAGAAAAATCAATACATCATACTTGTTTTTAGTAACCATCCACAGTTTTTAGTTTATCCAACCACAGCTCTGGAATCATTATGCAGTGCAAACAGTCTTCTCAAGCACTCTGAACCTCTATGAAATCAAAACTAGGCCCTCTCTGACACTCCAAAAAGGGAATTTCTCTGGCTGACTCCAGGAATTTGGTCAATGCTGTAGAATTGAAATGGAATATAAAGTTACCCTGCCACTGTGAGAAGATATTCAGCTGAATCCACAATAATCTAATAAATCTAATAATTCCAAAGTGAATCTTTGGCTTCACTTTAGCCAAAGCACTAAAGTGAAGTATCATTTTGACGATTTAAGGTGTTTTTGTTGTTACTGTTTATTAATATCATTCTCACAGTCCAAAGGGGGAGAACCCTTCTTAGAGTACAAACAGGAGTCTGATACTATTATATTTTCAGCAATTCAGTAATTTTGCATTACTGAAATTAAAACTGTATTAAATCTTTAAACATCAATATGGAGTTTTTTTTTAATTTTGGATTAATATAAGGGTACATATGCTTAAGTAACACTGTTTGTGTCTATCAGGTAAAGTCCCAGTTGCAGTGAGTCCTCCACAGGGGTAGTGTGTCATATACCCCACGCTGTGCCTGTTAGGTGGGAACTTACCAACCCCTTCTTCTTCCCCCCAATGTCAATAGAGTTGACAACTGTATTACAGAACTTAAATGTATGTAAGTTTATTATACACTTATCTTAAAAAGACATAAGTATGCAACTTCCAATAAATTACATAATTGAAAATAAAGCACCAATTGTCTAAAGAAAATAGCATTTACACATAACACATATGCTTTTTTGTATATAATAAATCATAAAACTGTGTAACTTTAATATCAGATTAGCCATATTTACAACCACTGCTAAGAACAGACGACTCCAGTGTGTAACTTATAATATACAAGCCAGAGAACATCACAACACTGTAAAAGAGTTCTTCTGCACTGGAGGGCTTCCGATCAGTTCATCATTATTAGAACATCAAGTGATTTTTTTCTTTTTTTAAAGAGACAGTCTGCTGCCCAGGCCAGAAGTACAGTGGCGCGATCATAGCTTACTATAGCTTCAAACTCTTGGCCTGAGCCTCCAGGATCCTCTTGCCTCAGCCTCCAGGATACAGGTGTGAGCCATCATGCCTGACAACTAAATGAACTTTTATTAATAAGTATGTCACTCTTTTATAATATGGGACTTTATGACAAATTGAATCAGAGTTTTGTTTTGTTTTTTTCTAAAATGTCCAAGCCTTTAAATAGCATTCTCCTCCTAATAACAAAATAAAATAACCCCAGCTTCAACTCACTGGCTTCTCAAGGTTAAAAGGTGTGAAACATTAAATACAGTCGGATCTGTGCATGGGCTCTGCACCCATGGATGCTACCAACAGATCAATAATATTTTTAAGAAACAGATAGGTGCATCTGTACTGAACATGTGCAGACTTTTTTTCTTCCCATTACTTAACAGTACAGTACAATGACTATTTACATCATCACTTTTATATTATATTAGGTATTGTAAGTAATTTAGAGTTGATTTAAAGCATATGGGAGGATGTGCATAGGTTGTATGCAAATACTACACCAGGATATTATATAAGGAACCTGGGTATCCATGGGATTCTGTTGTTCTCTCAGGGTCCTGGTATTGATCTCCCCCAGATACTGAGGGAAGACTGTATTAAGCTTAGGAGTTAGAATGCAGAGGGTAAAATAAAGACTTAGTGTTAGGAGAAAACTCAACATTACACAATTAATAGTACACAGCCTGGAATGAGCCCCAGAAGAATGGCGGCAATGTACATGGATCTTAACTAACAATGCCACAAGCCTTCTCAAGGCCACAAACAGAACCAGAACTAAAACACAAACACACACACCCTGATTACTACTCCAGTTAAGTCCTCCCATTCGACTATGTTGGTTACTTTACTATAACTGCACAAGTGACAGTTTGGCCATTCTGATCAGAACAAAATGTCTTATATTTTTCTATCTTGCTCAATACTCAGCACAGTACTAACAGCAAAAGCATAATAATCAAAGATTACTGGCTGATCTTGAATTACTAATTATGATTTCACCTACAAAAACATACCACAATATTATTACTAGGGCTACCCTGGTTAAAAGAAAAATTTAAAGCCTTTATACACACACACCCAGGACACACATACACACACACTCCACACAGAAATATTTATAATATAATACTAGTCCAAAGTCAAGAAAAGAATTTAAGTACCTAATATGTTCATGTGATCTTTTTAACTGTTTGTATTCCAACTGATATATTTTCATTTTCTATACTATTTCTTAGTATACATATCCATAGTCTAACCAAGAAAAGCCAATCAATAAAATGAAACTCAAGGGAGGCACACCCGTAATCCTAGCACTCTGGGAGGCCAACGCCGATGGGTTGCTTGAGCTCAGGAGTTCACCACCAGCGTGAGCAAGAGCGAAACCCCATCTCTAAAAACAGCTGGGCATTGTAGCAGGTGCCTTTAGCCTCAACCACTCAGGAGGCTGAGACAAGAGGATCGCTCAAGCCAGTGGTTCTCAACCTTCCTAATGCCACAACCCTTTAATACAGTTCCTGTGGGTTGTGACCCACAGGTTGAAAATCACTGGCTTAGGCTCGGCGCCTATAGCTCAGCCGGCTAAGGCGCCAGCCACGTACACCTAAGGTGGCAGGTTCGAATCCCCAGCCCGGACCCGCCAAACAACAATGACGGCTGCAACCAAAAAATAGCCGGGCGTTGTGGCGGGTGCATGTGGTCCCAGCTACTTGGGAGGCGGAGGCAGGAGACTCGCTTGAGCCCAGGAGTTGGAGGTTGCTGTGAGCTATAATGCCACGGCACTCTGCCCAGGGGGACAGCTTGAGGCTCTGTCTCAAAAAAAAAAAAAAAAAGAAAATCACTGGCTTAAATCCAAGTTTCAGGTTGCTAAGAGCTATGATGCCACAGCACTCTACCAAGGGTGACAAAATAAGGTTCTATTTCAAAAACAAAACAAAACAAAAAAAACCCTCAAAGAAGGCCTCAGAAATATTCTATCTACCAAGACTGATCTTTCTTTTCTTCTGCGTGGCTACATCCCTCACTTATTTGCTCAAATGTCACCTTCCCAAACCACTCTTTAAACCCACCATGATACTCCCTTAACCGAATTGTAACCTGCCCTCTCTCCAAGGCCCTCTCTCTTTTTCTCCATGGCACTTTTCACCATTGGTAGTAACAACAGAGAGAATTCCTCTGCACATGTGTAACAACTTTCTCCACATACAATTCCTCTAGTACTGCTCTTCACAAACAATGAGCTCTTCACTCACTTATTACTGTCTGTTTTCTCCCACTAGAATGGTTTCCCCATGAATAAAGGGATGTTTGGGTTTGTTTTTACTCACTGCTGCCTAGAACTGTGACATAGTAGGTACTCAATAAATATTGGCTGCATTAAAGAAACTAGACCAAGTACAAGAAATTGATCTTACTAATGAAGTTGTGAAAGAAAAAGCTCTCCAAGTAAGAGTGGACACATTTGAGAGGTGATGCCTTTTAATTTAACTTAAAGCCCAAAGTACTCACAAAATTAAATTGCTATTCAAACTGTACCCAAAGATCACTAAGGCTGGCTCTGAGTACATGCTTGAGTACATGTCCACAAAAAGCAAAGAATTCTGTGTTCTGCCACAGCAAAGAACAAAATATTGCTTTAGAAAATGTAAATTACTTTTAAGTTCCATATATGGGTGGCAGGACTTTTTTTACTTTTTTACAGACAGGGTCTCACTCTTGTCCAAACCGGGGGACAGTGGCACAATCACAGCTCACTGCAGCCTCAAACTCCTGCACTCAAGGGATCCTCCTGCCTTGGCCTCCCAAATGCAGGGTAATAGGTGCTAGCCACCATGTGCAGCCAGCTCACGTAGTGAGATTTTATGTTATATAGTTCATAACATTATGAAGTCCAGACTAACTACAGAGAGAATTCCATTTCTCATTTGTAATTGAACTTTCTCCAGATACAATTCCTCTAGTACTACTCTTCACAAACAGCAATTTTAAACATTCTCACTACCTAAAACTACTGTACATAGCAATATAACTGATGGGTAAATTCTGAATCGAGTAACTATGATAGAGAAAATTATACTATCAAGTTGTGCCCCTTAGTTGGATCTAAGAACAGATCTAAACAGCTTACAATATGGTAAGGAAGATATCATTTTTAGACTGTAGTAAAAAAATAAAATAAGAAAACCCAGAAGTAGAGGTGTTAGTTAACAAGTACTCAGTAAGCCAAACCATGCACACAGTTCTCATACTGTGTTTTACAGTTAAAGACACAAGAGAAATAAAACATATGGTCTCCATACTAAAAGGCTTTTAAAATCTGTTGAAACAAAATAAACAGGAGGTACAGGATAAAGGAGAAAAATGCCAATAGTCTAAAATGGAACACTTCAAAAGCACCCAGACCCAAGAAAACAAAAACCACATATTAGGGCATGGAGTCTTACACCTGTAATCCCAGCACTTTGGGAGGCCAAAGTGAGAGGATCTCTTGAGGCCAAGAGTTCAAAACTAGCCTAAGCCATTTAACAAGATCCCATCTCTATAAAAAATAAGAAAAATGTGCCAGGCACGGTGGCGCACACCTGCAGTCCCAGCTACCTGAGAGGCAGGAGGATCCCTTGAGCCCAGCAGTCAGAGGCTACAGTAAGCTATGATGACGCTAGTAGACGAGGGCCCAGACAACAGGTCAACACTTTGCAGAAGGAAAGGAGGAAGGGAGGATGGCAGAGAAGAAAAGGAGGAAAGAAAAGAGAGGGAGGGAGGGAGGGAAAAAGGGAAGGAGGGAAGAAAGAAGGAAAAAGAGAAAAGAAAGAAAAGCAAAGCACACATTAGGTTCAGCACCTGTAGCACAGTGGTTACAGCGCCAGCCACAAACACCAAAGTTGGTGGGTTTGAACCCGCCCCAGGTCAGCTAGCCAACAATGACAACTCCAAGAAAAAACAGCCGGGCATTGTGGCAGGCACCTGTAGTCCCAGCTACTTGGGAGGCTGAGGCAAGAGAATCGCTTAAGCCCAAGAGTTAGAGGTTGCTGTCAGCTGTGACGTCACAGCACTCTACCGGGGGTGACAAAGTAAGACTCTGCCTCAAAAAAAAAGAAAAGAAAAGAAAGGAAGAAAGAAAGAAAAGCACACATTGGAACAATTTGACTTTTCTTGGGCACCAAAGGCACTGTAAGTGAAGTTTATCCTACTTCTAGTCAAGTAGGTCAGTGAACAGAAACTCTCAGATATATATTAAAATCATCCCCACCACTTCACCCCCGGCCATTTTAGTTACTTCCCTAGTTACTCATCTACCAATACCTGGCATGCAGCTATTACTATTTTGTTTCTGTCTGTAAAATGCTTTCCGATCTGTCCCCTTTCATTTCACACTAACCTGGGCCTGGGTTGTGATCACCTGGCTACACTACTGAAAATGGAGGTCTGATGAGATTATTCCCCTGCTTAAAAACATCTGGATTCCACTATTCACTGAATAAAGTCTAAACTCCTTAATACTCTACTCAAGCACTGAATCTCTGGCCTCAGCACCTTCTCATCCATGCTCTACCCTCCATATCTTGGCATGTACACTTTCCCACCACCTAAAGCAGCAGTTCTAACCGTATTAAAGGGCCTGTGGGTCATGACTGTATTAAAGGGCCGTGGCATTAGGAAGACTGAGAACCACTGACCTAAAGCATATCCCCTTTCTTCTCTATTTTTCAGTATCAACCTTATTTTTGAAAGGCCAATTTAAATGTCACTTCTGTGAAGATGTCTTTGATCCTCACAATTAGGATTCTTTATTGCATCCAAGGTACTATCAAAGCACTTTGTTTCTATCTCTATTAAAATAGAGGACTGTTTCTATGTCAATGTAAAATTGCAGTCTGATAATTGCTTTTCCTACCAAAGCCCCCTCCTTCTATCCATTCCCTTTCTTCAAGGTGAGGATCTAATATCACAATTTAGGTGGATCCAAGGTCACTCAATCAGTGTGCTGAATCCTTGTGGCTATCGTGACTGGTTCAAGAATGGGCCTACGGCCCAAGCAGAACCAAGTAGAATCCAACCCAGAATTTCACTACAACCACCAGAAAAAAGAGAAATCATTTTTTGCGGAATCCCTCCAGGGATGAAGCCTTATCTGTAGACAGCCATCTCTGTAATCACACAGAAAGCCTGATAGGAATGAAGCTAACAAAGGAAAACAAATGGAGAAGATGGAGGAAGAGAGAAATTTTCTCTGCTTCTCTGAACCTCTGGATCCACAAAGTGCATCCACAAAGCTTTCAAATTACATAAGCTCATAAACACCCTTTTGGGTTTGAGTTAGATTTCTGCCATTTGTCAAGTGATGGTAAAAACACTACTCTACTTACAATGGGTTATGTTCCAATAAACCATTGTAGAAGTCGAAAATAAGTCAAAAATCCATTTAATACACATAACCTACTGAACATCATACTTAGCCCAGCCCATCTTATGTGAGCTCAAGATATTTATATTAGCCTAGAGTTGAGCAAAATCACTTAACACAAAGCCAGTTTTATAATAAAGTGTTGAGTATCTATGTAACGTATTGAATATTATATTGAAAGCGAAAAACAGATTACTGTATGTGTGCTCAAAGTACAGTTTTCACCGAAGCTGTATTGCTTTTACACCATTATAAAGTTGAAAAATTCGAAGTCAAACCATCATTATGTCAGGGATTATACGTACTGACAAATATGAGTCATGGTAATGGTCTGACTTAACAGAGCTCAGGGCAGAAGGAACAGTTACAAGTAAGGTACGGAAACGGCAAGAAGGCCTGTGTGGCTGGAGCAAGTAAGCTCGGGAGGCTGGGGGTGAGAGGGTGAGGGGGTGAGTAGCAGCGGGGAGGTGATAGGTGGCACTGTAAGGATTTGGGCTTTTACTGAGTGAAAGGTCAGGAGACTGCAAAGCCTCCTAGAGGAGGAGCACAGCATCTGAATCCTTTGTCTACTGTGCTGTGGAAACGCTGTTGGGGGTCAGAGGGCAGCAGGAGAAGAGAAGAACAAGACGTGTTAAGAACCACCAGAATAAGGCGCCAGCCACGTACACCTAAGGTGGCGGGTTCGAATCCCCAGCCCGGACCCGCCAAACAACAATGACGGCTGCAACCAAAAAATAGCCAG